>NC_054871.1:4566785-4869815 GCF_018320785.1 Cheilinus undulatus | reverse complement strand
TTTCTTTTTTTCATATTTTATTTCTGGTAAAAATGAGGTTGACAGTTTAAGGTTGTGTTGACAATGGCAGGCCCTCAGGTTAGACCTAAGTCCAGAATCCGGCCCCTGCTGTGATTGAGTTTGACACCCCTGGGTTATCGTATCATATCCATGACTCTCAAAGTCCACATTCTCCGTCCGTGCAGTGATCTGCACTGCAGAGCAAATCGCATTTCTTTTAAAACAAGTGCAAAGATCTAAACATGGCAGAGAGGACGTTTATGCACATCTCCCGACTGGCTTTGGCATCAATCAAAATGATTAATATAAATAGTTTTAGAACAACTTAATATTTGATCTGATTAAAATTCCCTCATCAGCCATTATTAGTAAATATCTAAAAACTGGATTTTAAAAAATAGGTTAAGACTGGTGGAAATGTTGCAAAAATGGTCAGAAAAAAAGTGGTGAAATGGGGTAAGAGAGTGGCAAAAATGGGTGATAGCTGTCAAAATGTGTTGTGGAAGGGCACAAAAATTGACAGGTGAAGTGGTAAAAAGAGTGGAAAAAATGGGTTAAAGGGGCAAAAAATGGTGGAGAAAATGTAATGAAAAGGGATAAAAAGTAGCACAACCGATGAAAAGTTGCAACTATAGTGGCACAAAGGTGATAAAACATTAAAAGAAAATTGGTGAAAAGGGATTAAAGAATGAAAATTTGGGTTAGATGGGCAAAAAGTATAAAAAATGAGTTAAAAGTGGCAAAATTATAGCAAACATAGCCTGGCAAAGTAGTGAAAAGGAGACAGACTGGCAGACAGGGGCTTTAATTTGCAGGAAAGTGGCTTAAAGGGGGTTAAATAGTGGCAAAATGGGCAAAAAGTGGCAAAAAATATAAAAATGGCTTAAGAGTGGCCAAAAAAGGTTGCAGAAATGGCCAAATGAAGCAGTGAAAAGTGGTCAAAAATGGTCAAAAATTTGTTAATATTGTCCGAAATTACAATTGGTTTTCAGGGGTCCATTCTCTGGGACTTTAAAGAAAATACAAATACTAAAAACATAATATGTTAATCAGAGCAAAATATTGATTTCCGGCCCCCAGAGACTCTGTCAAGACTAAATCTGGCCCCTGTGCTCATGTACTTGATGACCCCTGCTTTGTACTATTCAAGTAAATGCGTCGCTTCTGCAGATTTGAAATTATTTATTTGGGAACATCATTTCTGTGGATGTTTTTACTATTTTCAAGATGCCAACAACAGGCCTCTTCATACTCCCACATCTATCATGTAGCTCAGAGGATGAAATGAGCCCGTGCTGCATGGATATGGTTTCGTTTGTAGAGACCAGAGATTTTTAAAAGTGCGCTCACAACTCCGTTCACCGATGAGCACCTTGCACTTAAGCATGCCTGTATTCACATTTCCAGCAGGCTCTGCTCGAGTATACGAGTCAAGCCTTATATCACCTCATCAAGGGGACTCGGGCACAGTCCTCAAGTATGGTGTTACGTATGTGTTCAAACTGACCTATTAAGTAGACTTCGGGGTCTCAGATGTGGGACTAGGTCTGTGATGTGAACCAGCTCTTATCGAAAGATTGTCAAGTCAGTCTAGTCCAGTTTTTCTTTGAAGTATCGGATTTAGTGAGCTGGGTTGTGTGAGTTTAAGCAGAAGAGGTGGATTACGGTATCCTTATTGTATTCATCCAGGTTAAGACTTTTGAATAACAAGGATTAGATATTTTAGTGGGAAGTTAGTTGATGTTGCAGGTTGTCTATGAGATCAAACTAAACCTACACGTTTCGGACAGTGTGAGGCTGCATTTCACTTCAGGTTTTGCCTTTTAAGCGAATTAAAGTGAAATTATAGTAAAGAGAAACAACTGGACAAAATAATATACTCTCTACTTCCTGCTGTGGTGTTTGGTCGGTGTAATTAATTGTGAAAATGACAGTTTGGAGTGAGGATGTGTGGAGGAAAGGGGTCACGGTGTGTAATGATGTGTGGAAATGCCACCAGTGAAACTGACCCACACTCTGCCTCACACATAAATTCATGAGGCTGCTGGTGTGAAGCTAATTAACATGAAGAGGAGCAGACATCTGCTGGCTCTCCTTAAAGAGGACACTCGTGGACACTTCAGCTGAGAGAAAGAGTCACCAAGTGAGAGAAGTGCGAGTGCCGTTACGTGCTGCGCTTCCATCTTTCTTCTTATTCATTAAAGTCTAAAACCACAACATAAACCGCAATAATGCATTAATCCATTAGCAGGCTCTTTCTCTGTTGATGCCTTCTAAAGCCTTTTGTAGCATCACCATTAGAAAGCTTTATAATTTCCCAATCGCTCTTTTATGAGCCATATCGCCCTTTAAATCCTCTCTTCTCCCCCCACCTGCTCGGTCAGCCACATCTGACGGGTGCTTTCGCTCCTGATGAATCATAATGCATTCATCTGAAAGGATTTGTAGGTGATTGTGTCCTCGCATGCACCTGTGTGGCCACACATTGAAGCTAAAAACTTTGTCTTTTCATGCACTGAGAGGAAGAGGTGTCAGCAGCGACGTGGGCATGGTTATTAGGGGATGAAGCACTGATCAAAATGTCCCTTTTGTGAACTATTTAAACAAAAGAATGAAAGCATTCAAATATAGTGCAGACATGAAAATGGTTTCTGATGAAAGATTTAAGATGACCAATCCTCTATGAAGAGAAAATTTAGTCTGGTGGTGCTAACAGAAAGCACAAATTTATCCGCCCATCTTCTTCAGCTTATCCAAGGCCAGGTCGTAGTGGCAGCAGGCTAAGCTTGTCCACCCAGGCATCTCTCTTCCTAGCAACATTTTCCAGCCTTTCCTGGGGGATTCCGAGTCATTCCCAGGCCAGATGAGATATTTAATCCCTCCAGCAAGTCCTGGTTCTACCCCGGAGTCTCGGTTTTCTTCCAGTTGTACGCGCCTGGAAGACCTCCACAGGGAGGCGACTGGGAGGCATCCTGCTCAGATGCCCGAACCACCTCAACTGGCTCCTTTTGAGGCAAAGGAGCAGCGGCTCTACTTCGAGATCCCTCCGGATGTCAGAGCTTCTCTTAACTCTACAGCTGAGCCCAGACACCCTCCTGAGGAATCTCAATTCAACAGCTTGAACTTGCGATCTTATTCTTTACCCAGAGATTATAACTGAAGGTGAGGGCTGGGACAAAGATCGACCTGTAAATTGAGAGTTTTGCCTTCCAGCTCAGCTGTCTCTTCATCATGATGGCACAGCATCTGCATCACTTTGCCTGTCAACATACTCCACCTGTGCCCACAATCTGATTGTGAAGCACTCTCTTTCTAGTCAAACTTTGCAGTTCCATTGCACATGATCTGGTCCGTCTCCAGCAGAGGCCCCATTCCACTCTGTTTCACTCAAGATACGCTTCAGGTCTACTTTCAAACCATGTCAATCCTCCAAGAGCAGATCGAGCCTAATAGCCAGAAAACTTGCAAAGCATCTCAACTCAAAATACAACACAATGCACAGATTCCAGGTAGTTCCTCATCATTACATCAACATTAGGTCTCATCCTGTGGCACAAGAAACATGTCACAGAGGTAACATGGCACCTATAACGAAGAAAGGTTAACTTTTGAGGTGGAAAACGGTCTCTTGCAAACATTCTATGAGCAGGAATTAGCGCAATTACCTCACAGCAAGAAGGTTGGCTTTGTGGTCAGGCTGTTTCTGTGCAGCGTTTCTTGTTCTCCCTGTGCATGCCTGGGTTCTTTCTAGGTACCATGGCTCCCTCCCACCACCAAACACATGCTCAGAAGTTTAACTGGTGACTCTAAATTGCCCGTAGGTGTGAGTGTGTCTGGTTGTCTGTCTCTATATGTCAGCCCTGCGACTGACTGGTAACTAGTCCGAGTTGTACCACGCCTCTCGCCCAGTGACAGCTGGGATAGGCTCAAGATTGAACCACAGACCTGTGACAGAGAGAGAAATTACCGCACTATTTCAAGGTGCTGGTTCAGAAAGAGGGTTGGCTAATGGGATGAAATGAGGTGACTGGTTTGTTTTGCTGTTGTTGCCTTCTTTGTTTTTAATTTGTTCACAAACAAAACCAATGATGTTAAAAATGGACTGCTGATTTTATTAAAGGTCGTTTACACACCGGATAGTCTGGGGGACTCGGTCTGTTTTGGAATGAAAATCGCAGCATTGTTGTGTTTCCTTTGGTTTGGTTTGTATTCACACTGCTCTTGGTCAAAAGGGACCAAACCGTCATCACAAACGGCGACTAAGAAGAAAAGAAGGCGTAGAAGAAGAAGAAACGGAAATCCATTGCCTTCTGCCGATTTTTTTTCCCACATAAACTATGAAAAAACAGAATTTACGTTGTCTTGGGGTTTCTGCTCTTGAATCTGAGGAGCCAGCAAGGCGGCGAGCTGTCCATCATGCCAATCTTTACATGAGACGAATAAATCAGCACTGACTACGACTTGTTGCTATGGCGACACAGACGCCAGCGAGGTACCGACATGTATTGAGTGTATTAAATCAAATATAAATCCGTTTATCATTACTTCCTGAATTTGGGTCACAAGTTGCTCCGCTTTGCTTTCACACCTCAAACGAATCACACCAGGGTTCGTTTGGAAGCAGACTGAGAGCCCCTGTTTTCAAGCGGACCAGAATCCGCACCAGAGTTCATGTGAGCTTTCACACCACTCCAAACGAAGCGGACTATCTGGGAAAACGGACCTGAGTTTGTTTAAAGCAGACCAAACATCTCTTGTGTGAATGCGTCCTAATTCACAGTTTAACCTCTGTTGATACACCTTACATACTTTATCTATGGAATTAGGATTTTGTCGAGATGCCATTTTTTAAGACCTTTCATGTTGCACACCACCCTCGACAGTTGCATAACACAGACTTTGGATGGACTACACACCAGACAATTTTAGTCCCAATGCCAGGCCTTATTTGTGTTTTTTTTCTCTCAACAGGGAGACAATTTCTCTAGAAGTTATAACAAGAGAAATGAAGCAGCTGAACACCTCTGTCAATTTTCAGTCTGGGATTGAAGAGACTCGTACCTGCTCTTTCAAATGCTAATCATCCCGTCTTTGCTTTTGGATGATCACGGGGGAAAAAAGGGCAAACGGTGCAATTAATTCTGAGCCACACCAGCTGTGTGAGACAGTCGTCTGAGCACGACAGTCTGCACCTTTCATCAACCTTTCAGACGGAGCGAGGAGAGAGCAGACCCTGTCGTACGACTCCAAACTCTCCCAAAACAAAGAGAATTCATCTATGGGGTTTAGTCGACATGCCCTCAGACCCGAGGTGGAAAATGAGGCTCTGGCCTCCTGACGTCTGAGCCGTTCCAGTGGCTGAGTTTGTTCTTCTGAGGAGCGAGGATAATAAATGAATCTGCTCTACCTTCTACCTGAGCAGACACAGGCCAGGCCAGGCTGACCAATCAGCCGCTTTCATTCTGACCTCTCCTCACCTGATTAGGCTGCTAGATTGTTTTTGCTGCTCTGCCAAATGAAGGAGGGTTATTAGATAGCAGGAGGCCAATGTGCTCCATAAACTATTGACTAGGCAGGCATCACTCAGTTGTCCAGGGAGACATCCAGCAGACAGCTGTGTTTTAATGTAGGCAAGGTCTGAAGGAGCTTTTTTAATTTACCTGGTGTCAGTGGAAATGAAGGTCAGACCTGAAAAATCTCTGAGGTTTGAATAAAGGTTGATTGATACATTGACCTCAAACACTCTAGTCTGTTTTACTACACAACCATAGATTCCAGTGCTCTAGTACTCAAGTCAAGGACTCTTGAATCGACTTGGACTGGAGCACTTGGACTGGAGCACTCACTGATTCAGGGGATGGAAAGGAAAACATGCATATTAACTTCTACAGCCTGCTTTGCTGGTCTCATTCAGTTTTGAGTGGCTGGTTCATGTGTCCACTTGTATCTGACTTAATGCGCCATCATGTTTTAGCTTCAGTTCTTGCCAGGATGCTTGTAGAGGTGCTGCATTTTGTGCATTTTCCTGTTTGAGCATTTACAGAGAATGCGAATGTGTACAGCTGTGCAACAAGACAGTCTGAAAAAAACACTGAGTAAAGATTGGGACTAATCAAACGCCACCCTCTACTGATGAAGAAAACGAAACCTGAATTGAAGCAATAAAAACTGTATTTCCTTTAGCATCCCATGAGGCTGACTGTAAAATTACCAGAAGTCCCTTCCCGTGTAAAAACGTTCAGTTTTATAGTAGCTACTCAGTGATTTCATTATCCTAAATCCATGTTTACTATTGTGTAGCATTCCCTCTTCTTTCACAGTCTGTAAACCAGAGCACGTGAGCGGAGTGGAGCGATGAGATTTCCCGCTCCTTGCTCACAGAGCTGTTCCTTGCGCCCGCTTGTCCGCTCAGAGGGGATTCACGCCGTTCCGCTCATTATCGCTCCACCGCTCACTCAAGTTTCTACCCGCTCCACTCCAATCACTCACCGCTCACTCAACGAAAACATGGAAGCGCATTACCATTACCATCTTCTCGGTTTAAGACACTGGGAAATACTGATGTTTTTAAAAAATGACTATGGTGTTAATATTAGTATATCAACACTGCGCAGGCATCTAAGTCTCTCAGATTATTCCGGCAGAAAGCCCAGTCTGACGTGCCGGATGTCGCTGTCTCTCTGCAGGAGCAGTGAAACCAACACGGGATGCTTCACGGATACAAATTCTTGCAGATGCATTCTGGGTGGGACATGCTTCAGACGCATGCTGTGAGCGGTACTGGATTGAAATTGGAGTGGGATGGAGTGCAAGATAAGGTGCCGGTCCACCTTTTTTAAAAAAAACTGCTCCACGCTCTGGCCAAAATCCTTCCGCTTGCGCTCCCCGCTCGCTCCCACTCCGCTCCGCTCACATGCTCTGCTGTAAACATCTGGGAACGGAGGACAACAGGAGCTGGGGTTTTGGGAGAGAAATGTTGTCCCATTCTTGTCTGATGTATGAATCTAGCTGCTCAGAGTTCTGGGTCTACTTTGCCAGACTTTTTTGTGATGCTCAAAGTGTTTTCTGTCAGTGAAAGGTCTGGACTGCAGGAAGGCCAGTTCAGTACTCAGACTTCTACTGTGAAGTAGAGCTGAAACAATTCCTCGTATTATTCGGGAATTCCTTGAGGCAAATTATCTGCCTCGAGGCTTCACTTGAATCAGTCCTGTATCCATATACGCCTATGGACATCGCGTGTTGGATGGCGTGCTGTGTTTCACATGGACAGCTATTTGTGTGGCACAATGAACTTGTTTCGCTGTAACTGTAGGATAACATGCATGATTTGAGGCAGGAAGAGAAGTTGATGCAGTGATGTTTAAAGGCACATGTCCTGTGTTACGCAGCCACTTGTCGTGGCTTCAGGGTAAATTTGGCACTATGCCTGCACCAGTGAACCTACGCAGATCTGCGAGTTTACGCGCTGCCTGCATGACTCATTGGTGTGAGACCGCTCAGTTTGTGTCTGCAGACTTCAGGGAATTTCATTAACTCCTCTGATTGACCCAACAGTTTTACAGAAAACCGTCAGGCGTCGCGATTCAAGTCCTGTTTTGGTGCTTTCCCTCTCTCTCTCTCTCTCTCTCTCACCCTAAACCCCAAATATGACATGATCTAATGTAATTATTTATGTTTAACTTCCTTTTCTTGCAACTGAAAACAATGTAAGCTGTCATCAGAACTTAACTGCACATTGTAAAATATATTTTCTTTAAAGAATCTGTTAAATCAATATTTAATATAGAAATAGTTCATTTAAGGAACCAAACTTCTTTTCTCATTTGTCTAGTACTACTTCTCCTATAAAAGCAAAACTGATTGGTTAAAAAAAGCAATATTTCTTATTAGAGTACTTGATTAATCAGAAGAATTGATAGAGTACTCGATTACAAAATGAATCGATTACTGCAGCCCTACTGTAATGCCATGCTGGTGTGATGGATTGGTACGTGGTTTAGCACAGTCTTACAGAAACATGCAAGGCCTTCCCTGAAAGAAACATCGTCTGGATGGAAGCTTATGTTGCTCTAAAACCTCTCTCGACTTTCCAGATGTGTAAGCTACCTATGCCATAGGCACTAATGCAACCCCATACCATCAGTGATGCAGGCTTTAGAACTGAGTTTCAAATCTTTATTTATCTGGCCACAGAACAGTTTTCCATTTTTGCCTCAGTCCATTTTAAATGAGCTTTGGCCCAGAGAAGATGGTGGCATTTCAAGATAGTTTTCACATATTGCATCTTCTTTGGATGATACAGCTTTTACTTGCATTTGTGGATGCATGGCCAACTGTGTTGGCAGGCAATGATTTCTGGAATGAGCCCATGCAGAGATTTCCAGTACATAATGGTAGTGTTGTAGTACTGAAGAACGGCCTTGGTCTTGAGACCACATTTTCAATGTCTAGGTCTTATCTAGGACTTGAGAGCATTTTACTCAGTCATATCTCGATCTCAGACTGGCAGTTTGGGATTTTCCATCAAGACCGGTTGAGACCTGACCTCTAACCTGATACGGCAGATGAAAGTGTGTCACACATCCATCTGGTAAACCTCCCATAGCCAGTGTTTGGGAAAGGGCAGAGCCTTTGAAGAAAACCTCGGAGGGTGATTGGATGAATGTTCTGTCTGTCACATCTTCACAGGCCAATCAGAGCAACAAAACGTGATGCGACCTCTGAACACTTACTTTAGGCCACATTCACCTTACAAATCTGGATAAACATCTCATTTTCAGATATTCAAAATACTTTTGTACTTGTCAGGGGCTTTTAAATACATACAAGAGTTTATTTTTTAAAAGAAGTTAGTTGAACAAATTTGTTAAGATTTGAGATTTTTGCATGTCGTGCTTTGAAAGAGTTGCAGACATCTTGTTTTTAATCTGTCAAATTTATTAAAAAGAAAACTAAAATTAAAGAGAGAATGCTCTTTAACTGTTCAACATTGGCATGTTTTTTTAAAATTGATTTTTATGGTCTTGGTCTTGACTCAGTCTTGACCCCCAGAAGTCTTGGTCTTGTCTTGGTATCGGTGCACTCTGGTCCCAGGCAAGTCTTGGTCTTGGATAGTGTGGTCTTGAGTACAACACTACAGAATGGTTGTAATGCAGTGCCGCCTAAGGGCCCGAAGATCAAGAGCATCAAAACTGGCCTACATCTTTGTCCTTTGCACACAGAGATTCCTGATTCTTGGGATCTTCTGATGATATTATGGACTGTAGATTGTGGGATATTTAAAATCTTTACAATTTTATGTTAAGGGACATTTTCTAAAATAGTTGCACATTTTTGGATGCAGTTTTACACAGATTGCTGAACCTCTGCTCATCTTTACCTTTGAGAGACTCTGCTTCTCTAAAATGCTCCTTTTGTACCCAGTAATGTCACTGACCTGTTATTAATCAACCTTATTAGTTCCAAAATGCTCCTCCATGTTTTTCATTAGCGCCACTTACTTTTCCAGCCTTCTGTTCCTTTTTTAAAAAGGGTTGGCTGAAACCAGATTCAAAATGAGCTCAGATTCAACATCTGATGTTTTTTATGTTTTATTGTTACCCAAATATGAGATTTGGCAATCATTATATTCTGTTGTTGTTACATTTACACAGCGTCCCATAGACAAATAAGTCTAGGAATGGTGTCAAATAAAACTGCAATATGCATTACAGTATCTTTTAAAATAATAGATTCATCATTAGGTGTCCCTCCATAAAAAGAATAATATTAAGGGAATGTTAAAAGAAAATATTTTGCATTCTCTGCAGATAGATTCCTCATGTTTACACTGCTGAAATGTCAGTGTATGGCTGTGTACACAGCACGAAAGCTGTTGCATTATTATGCAAAGGCACACGAGTGGCTGTAAGTGGGCTTCACTCCAGTGGAGCAGAACGGGGTGATACAGATTTGTCATTGGGCTTTATAAATCTGAAACACAGACCCCAGGATCAACATGAATAATGGAAAACGGACAGGACCTAAAACAGCCTCACTGGACACCACTTTAAGTACAGCCATCCTGCTGAAATAATCAGGTAGAGTGAGAATAACTACTCTAAAATTAAAAGATGTGTCTCTCTACTGGATGAAATGGTTCTGGTGTGATACCCTGAGGAGGTGGACTGCTGTGAGTCTGGTGGGGGGGGTTGTTATCCTCTAATGAGAAACCTCTGTGCAGTAATGAATTCCCCAGACAAAAGAATCATAGGAGCTCAGCAGCCATTCTCCTTCAGTTCCTGGCATGGACTGTCAAAGCCTCAACACCTTTCAGTCGTCTTAACAACCTCTGAAGCAGGTGAGGAGGAGGGGGAGGTTAAAGTGACCCTTCAGCTTTAATGATGCTGCTGATGATAAAGGTGTACAATCACTGACAACCAAGTAAAGGCTCTGATGGCATCTTCTGGTTTGAGTCGCCTTGTTTTATAATGCAATGAGCACACTGCTACAGTCTATAATTTTCTGTTCTTTAGAGTTCAAACCTCAGAACATGTCATATTCAGTCCTGAAGGTGTGTAATTTACACTGTGACACCACTCAAGCCCACTCAGGATGCCTTCAAATGAAAGAGTGACTACAAGGAGAGAAAGAAGGTTTTTTATTTCTGAAGAGTTGTGTTTGTTTTACTCAGAGATCCTTTCCTAGAAAGTAAAAGTAAGGATGGAGCAATGCGCTGGCTGAGATGTTAAAATATTTAAGCATGTGGTTTTTGTGTGAAAGCAGCAGAGGGATAAGAGACAGTGGGGTAGGAAATCTGAGGAGCATAGCTTCTGATTTATGTTTTAACTCAGATGTGCTCTTCCTCTCCTCTAAGATGAAATAAATATGCTTAAGCTACCCCTCAGCAAGGATGAGTGGTAATACAGCAATAGCTTACACAGGATCATTTAAAAAGCCATGGTTCTGCTTTAATTAATTAATGATGAAACTTGCTGTTTAGAATAAATGCTTTAAGATTATACATCCATCACTTACAGAAATGGTCAGCCTATATTAGTGGGGTAAAGACAAAGATTCTGAGATCCTTGTCCCCATTTGGCAGGGGTTTCCAAACTTTTTCCACTGAGGGCCACATACAGAAATACACTATATTACCAAAAGTATTTGCTCACCTGCCTTGACTTGCACATGAACTTAAGTGACATCCCATTCTTAATCGAAAGGATTTAATATGATGTCGGTCCACCCTTTGCAGCTATAACAGCTTCAACTCTTCTGGGAAGGCTTTCCTCAAGGTTTAGGAGTGTGTTTATGGGAATTTTTTGACCATTCTTCCAGAGGCGCATTTGTGAGGTCACACACTGATGTTGGACGAGGAGGCTTGGCTCTCAGTCTCTGCTCTAATTCATCCCAGAGGTGTTCTGTCGGGGTTGAGGTCAGGACTCTGTGCGGGCCAGTTAAGTTCACACACCAAACTCTCTCATCCATGTCTTTATGGACCTTGCTTTGTGCACTGGTGCACAGTCATGTTGGAACAGGAAGGGGCCGTCCCCAAACTGTTCCCACAAAGTTGGGAGCATGGAATTGTCCAAAATCTCTTGGTATGCTGAAGCATTCAGAGTTCCTTTCACTGGAACTAAGGGGCCAAGCCCAGCTCCTGAAAAATAAGCCCATAATCCCCCCTCCACCAGACTTTACACTTTGCACAAGTACCGCTCTCCTGGCAACCGCCAAACTCAGACTCGTCCATCAAATTGCCAGATGGTGAAGCGCGATCCGTCGCTCCAGAGAATGCATCTCCCTTGCTCTAGAGTCCAGTGGCGGCATGCTTTACACCACTGTATCCTGCACTTTGCATTGTACTTTGTGATGTATGGCTTGGATGCAGCTGCTCAGCCATGGAAACCCATTCCATGAGGCTTTCTACACACTGTTCTTGAGCTAATCTGAAGGCCACATGAACTCTGCAGAAAGTTGGTGACCTCTACGTAGTATACGTCATTTTTCAATGCCTACCACGTGGTGGCTGGGTTGCTGTCATTCCCAATTGCTTCCACTTTGTTATTATACTACTGACAGTTGACTGTGGAATATTTAGGAGTGAGGAAATGTCCCAACTGGACTTGTTGCACAGGTGGCATCCTATCACAGTACCACGCTGGAATTCACTGAGCTCCTGAGAGCGACCCATTCTTTCACAAATGTTTGTAGAAACAGTCTGCATGCCTAGGTGCTTGATTTTATACACCTGTGGCCATGGAATTGATTGGAGTACCTGATTTCAATTATTTGGATGGATAAGTAAATACTTTTGGCAATATAGTATATATAAGGATGTTGGGGCCACTTTAATATCCATATGAAAGTTTGTCAAAGCAATATAATGTCGGTTAAGAATAGCTTAGTGATTTAGTATGCCTAAGTGCTTAATTGGCAGTTCACTGACATCAAAATGAGACTGATAAAGTCAGATGCAGAATGAAGGAGGAGCTGGGGTGGAGGAGGGTTGCGAGTGCAGCTTGCAGACAGAGCAACACAGTGTGGCCGGACAGAGCAGTTTAAATAAGGCAGTATGAGAGCGATTGGCCAATAGCATGCGTAGAGAAAATCAGCAGGCTGTCAGCCAATGAGGGCTTGTGTGGTGATTATGGCAGTGCTGGACTCCGTGGCCTTCCTGAGCTAACACTAAACTCCTAATTTTATGGCCCACAAGGCAAACAGACAGTTATTTCCAAGTTTCTGGGGAGGCCAATCAGGTTTCAAAGCTTATCTACCGCTGGCTCCGCCTCTGGAATATTATTGGTACTGTTATTTGCTGCTGTAACCCATCAGGGAGTTAGAAAATAAGATATTTGTATAATTTTGGTTGCCAGTGTGTTTACTAAGTAGAGTTTAGTCACACAAAAACACATCTTTTCCCAGTTCTTGTCAAAATGTTTGTTTACAGAATCAGCGTGGTAGCACCGCCTTGTGCTGAAACTATGAAGTACAATATAGTCAAATGTGGGTCATTTTTCATTTTATATCTCAGATTTGCTGCGGGCCAATGAAAATTGGACTGTTGGCCGCATTTGGCCCCCGGGCCTTATTTGGACACCCCTGCCATATGGTCATTGAGTTTCCACTGTGTGGGTAAATGCATAAATCAAAACCCTCACCTGTCCTTGTCGAGTGGTTCTTCTCCTGGTCTCTGAGGATCTGGTGACACTCCTCCTGAGCCCTCATGTGCTGAACTACCAGAGCACAGTCTGGATGGATGGCCTCTGTCTGTGAAAGGGAAGAGAGTAAACTTTAATGTTCATTTAGCACAGATACTACTGCTTTTTTTAACCGTTTCTACTGTATAAACTTAAAGGGGGCAGAAGCAATGCACAGGTTCTGATTAACGCTCATTTACCAGCCTAAGCAAAGTGATCTGAATACATAATTCATGTTAGAGCAGTTAGTCTTCAATATCACACTACCCCAAAATCATACTTTTATTTACCAGCTGCATAAATATGAAAATAGAACACAAAGCAGCTGCTCTCTGATGCTGAATCAAAGCCGTGCTGATGCTCAGTTCAACATCAAAACTTTTCATGTGATTTTTTTTTTTACACAACCCACACATTCTCGCTTCTGATTCTTCAAATATCGCTGGCCCAGTGGCCCAAAGCCTCCTAATATGATGATCCAGGTATAATGATGCCAAACACATGGTGAAAAAAAAAAAAAATTTGGTGGATTTGGTACATGCAGTGTTGGGCAAGCTACTTAGGAAGTATTGAGAGCTGAGCTCCTTTAACTCCACCAAATAGATGTAGTTTCACACCAAAGCTTTGGTCAGGGGAAATGTAATGTTTGCAAGACACACACGGTCAGTCTGAATCAGACGTTATGAGCTTTACTCCTACCAAGATTGGCAGGTAAAGAAGTGCAATATATGTTAGGCTCCTGGAAGTGGATGGATTCTCAAACAAACAAAACTAGGTCCCAGTTCATCCTGCTCATCTGGTAAACCTGGAGCACCTGTGGTGATCTGTCCCAGCTGATGGCTGTTGGTAATCAGCTGGTCTGGGAGGTTTTATAGAGAGGAGGTTGGTGTTGCGTTCATTTGTGTGCCTTGAAGGGTCAGCATCTTCAGTTGAGTTGAGTGCCTGTTTTTAAGTGGAGGGCCAAAAATCTTTCTACTTCTTTACACTTTGGGTCAAACTGATTGAATTTGTAAATGCTAGATTTATGTTCAGGTATGATATTTAATGTCCCCAAATGACCAGTCCATCTTATGGTTTACACATTTTTTTTTCCTCTCCATCTCTCCAACGTTTATTTGGCTTTGATTAAATTTCTGTTTTATTCATTATTTCCCATGATCCCCCGGTGTTGGCCTTTCTCGTTGAGTGATGAACCTCTGTATGGTTTTCAGTGTTCAACAGATGAAATATGAGAGTTCAATGACCTCAGCCCTCTTCAGCCCCTGATTCTCATCATACAGTCTGAAAAGGATAAACAGGAGAACAGAAATCTGCAGCCTGTCCTGAAATAATCCAGTAGACTGTATAAATTCACATTTTTAAATAAAAGACTCCAGCAGCTCTTTTTGGCTTAAAGTACTCTTATTTCACCCCGTCAGTTTAGTAGCCATTAGGTGAGGAAAAAAAATCCCGATTAAGTGCTTTGGATGTGAGTAATTGATTTTCCTGGTGATTGAATCGGACAAGTGTGTGAGAACATCTGCCAGCTGGACAGATGGAGACACGGCAGGTGAGCGTGACCTTTGACCTTGTAGTTCCTGAGCTCACAATGTGTGGGATTTACAGGACACGAGGCGATTGGTTGCATCAGACAGAAACACCTTCTGGCTTGTTCAGGTACAGATCACCCTGCAGCTGTCAAGATGTTGTACTCAGTCCTGCAGCAGAATACAGAATTTAAAATTTTCATCTTTGGAGTCTTTAATCTGATATGAAACTGAAAATGAAGAATGAAGTCTGTCTTATTTAAACCTGTAGTAGACATATCAACATTCTCAGTATATTTGTACTTTTACATACCATGACTGTCAAAATAATATAGTCATCAATAATAAATATTATGGCAGTGAGTGGTAACAGCTGGTTAAAGGAACTCAACCACTGGGTGGCATCACCTTTACCGGTCTTTGCTCCATTTTTGTCCATAGGGAATCGTTTCTGGCCCTTTTAAGGATTACATCTAACACAGTTCCAAGCAAGCAGAGCTCAAACTAAAATATAACGCCAAGACACTGCCAACCACTGAGCGACCAAAGATCATTGAGCATCATGAGTTAGGAGAGGAAAAAACCATGGACAAGGATTCAATTTTCACCACGCTCCAACTGGAATTAGAGCATATTAAGATGAGATGTGCTCTGTTTCTTTGCTAGCTGCCACTCAAACTATTTGAGTGATGACTTAACAATTTTGAACAAAAGACGAAGGCAACGGATGATAGTTATGAGGCAAAGTCTGTGTGTATGGCGAAAGCCACGTGTAAGGGTGTAAGTTTGATGTTAAAGACCCTGTGAAGTGAAAATAAATCTGTATTTAGGTTTTTTGTATGATAGCTCACTGTGTTATAAACTCTCAGGTCAAATTTCAGTCAGATAAAACATCTCTAAGTTTATAAATTAAGCTTCAAAATCATTTAAAAAAAATGAAGCAGTAAAGTCTGCTCCAGGATGGTGTGGGCGTGTCTGTTGAATAAGCTGAAGCCACGCCCACTCTGGAGAAACAGAACCCTCTCAAATTAAAAAATGTTACAATCTGAATTAAGGAAAGCACTAATGCCATCAGCCTGCCTCTTGACCTCTTGTTGACCTCAGAAGAAGAGACAATGTCTGTTTTCTGTCTCAAATCTCTGTTATGATGCTTTCAATGATCCATAGACCACTGTGGCTGATAGATTTGGCAAATTTACCTCACAATAAAAAAAAAAAAAAAAACAGCATTTAAATGACTGTTAACTTTCAATAAAGGCAGTGACATCAGCTAACAACAGACTGGACTGAGATGAACTGCTCTGTGATTTTTATATTGTCGTGTTAGAGGGGCGGGGTCATTCACCACTGTGGGCTTATGACATCATGAGCCCACATATTGGCCCCGCCCACTTGAAACCTATCCAGGAAAGAGGTGAAAAACTTTCTAACGGTCTAAATCCAGAATTCAGTCACAAGTAGATCTCAGCGTTTTCACATGTTTACAGTAACCAGATTCCAACATTTCTAGTGTGTTTAGACACAAATGTTGGATTTTACTTTACAGGGTCTTTAACAATTAAGTAGCTAAAATTGTCAAGTAACAATTGCATTACACATTAGATACACTCTTAAAAATAAGTCACTCAAAAATTTACTAGGGGTGGAGTCGTTAGTATAAAGTACAGTTTACTGAAGTTGGGTTAGGTTTCATTAATTACTTGTATAAATTTACAAAGTGGATGATTTTTTTTATATATATAATGGAAAACCCCAAATCAATACCCAACCCTGCTCTGGAGTAAGACTCGTCTACTTGCTGTTGTTGTCCTGGAAGTTTTGTGCAGTCACCCTTTCTACACTGATGAGGCCCTGTGAGAATGTCGACTGTGATGAAAACGAAGTGCCTGCTACTAAAAACAAATACACTGGAGCCAAGTCGGTCTGGTACCACATATGGAAACACCGAAAAAAGAGGAAGCCAGGAAAAAAGAAAAATGCACATTTGTACTACATTTCATTCTTTGTCTTGTGAACCTCGTGGGGTAACAACTCTGGTTAGGATCTGCTGCCTTTTACAGATAGTCCATGTCCCCTGATACACAAGGAGCCCCTTACATAACCCGGGCTGATGTGGGACAAAGTAATAAAACCGTCAGACCAACATGAAAGATGATGGAGCTTCTCTTAACAAAAGTCCTCCTTATTTTCCAACAGTTCTAAATATATTAATCATATCTTCTATTTTAAGAGTCAGCTTATGTCCCTCTAAACACACAGAGTATACACAAGGACAGAGTGACAAGACTAAATATTTACACAGTTTAATTCAGCTGGGTGGCCCAGGAAATTTAAGTATCAGTTAAATCTAAACCTGCAGCCAACAGACTCCAAACAGCGCCATCCAGACACGAGTGCCCCGTACCACCTCCTCATGTGCAACATCAGTGAAGGGAGCTGCACAGCCTGGATGACATTTTAATGTTTACAGACGCAAAATAATGAAATCAAGTAGTGATTGTGTGAGGAAATGAAGAGCTGAAGTGCCATTTGAGCAGCACTTTAATAAACGTAACCTTCGATCCTTAATGGAAACCGTTTATGAGGCAGTAATGTTGTTTAAATTCAATCAGTGTTTACCGGGGTCATTAGTGAGGTCACAGACAGCCTCAGGGCTAGCTTTACCACACCGCCATCATTTACATTCAGAACCTGAGCGTGAGGTAATCAGGTAATCAGCAGCTCCCTGATGTCATTAGAGAAACAGAAAGCTTCTATTACCAACCTTTTTCTGTTTTCAATCATCTCACCTCAGGTCGAGTGATTTGCAAAATTTCTGGCGTTTCTATGCAGATGATACTCAGAACTTCATCAGAGGTCAGCTCTCCCTGACCTCAGGATGTGAAGATATCAAAACAAAAACTTTAAGTCTTCAACATTTTCAAATGGCACTACAGACATCTAAGAGCCTGCATGGGTATGCACTATATAGCCAAAAGTATTCGCTCACCTGCCTTGATCCACATATGAACTTAAGTGACATCCCATTCTTAATCCATAGGGTTTAATATGACGTCGGTCCACCCTTTGCAGCTATAACAGCTTCATCTCTTCTGGGAAGACTTTCCACAAGGATTAGGAGTGTGTTTATGGGAATTTTGACCATTCTTCCAGAAGCACATTTGTGAGGTCACACACTGATGTTTGGACAAGAAGGCCTGGCTCTCCGTCTCTGCTCTAATTCATCTCAAAGGTGTTCTATCAGGTTGAGGTCAGGACTCTGTGCAGGCCAGTTAAGTTCATCAACACCAAACTCTCTCATCCATGTCTTTATGGACCTTGCTTTGTGCACTGGTGCACAGTCATGTTGGAACAGGAAGGGGCCATCCCCAAACTGTTCCCACAAAGTTGGGAGCATGGAATTGTCCAAAATCTCTTGGTATGCTGAAGCATTCAGAGTTCCTTTCACTGGAACTAAGGGGCCAAGCCCAGCTCCTGAAAAACAACCGCACACCATAATCCCCCCTCCACCAAACTTTACACTTGGCACAATGCGGTCAGACAAGTACCGTCCTCCTGGCAACCGCCAAACCCAGAGTCGTCCATCAGATTGCCAGGATGGAGCGCGATTCGTGCCTCCAGAGAAAGCGTCTCCACTGCTCTAGAGTCCAGTGGTGGCGTGCTTTACACCACTGCATCCCATGCTTTGCATGGCACTTGGTGATGTATGGTTGGATGCAGCTGCTCGGCCATGGAAACCCATTCCATGAAGCTCTCTATGCACTGTTCTTGTGCTAATCTGAAGGCCACATGAAGTTTGGAGGTCCGTAGCCATTAACTCTGCAGAAAGTTGGTGACCTACGCACCATATGCCTCAGTATTTGCTGACCCCACTCCGTCATTTTACGTGGTCTACCACTTTGTGGCTGAGTTGCTGTTGCTCTCAATCCCTTCCACTTTGTTATAATACCACTGACAGTTGACTGTGGAATATTTAGGAGTGAGGAAATTTCACCACTGGACTTGTTGCACAGGTGGCATCTTATCACAGTACCAGTGAAACAGTCTGCATGCCTAGGCGCTTGACTTTATATACCTGTGGCCATGGAAGTGATTGGAACACCTGTTTTCAATTATTTGGAAGGATGATTGAAAACTTTTGGCAATATAGTGTAGCTTGTTGAAAACTTGATGGTATATACAAAGGCTACTAAGGCTTTTCTTTATAGGATCCTTCATCAGGGGTGTGGGATACCTCTCCTCCCTGCTTGTCCAGCCTGAGGCACATCGTGACTCGGCCTTAAATACAAGCTGTGAAACCTTAAAATCAATTCTAAATGCCACCGCTGACCATCACAGAAAGGTCAAAGTGGAGGGAATGTGGTCCCATTTTTCTGCATTCTCTCAGTCCTCCCTCAGATTTGTGTTTGAGCACATTGTTTATTGATCTCTAATTGATTAGTAGTGAGTGACATAATGTTGCTGGCAAGAAAGGCCGGAGGGATTTATGGTACTGGGAAGCTGAGGGATGCAATATCTAAGATGCTTTATGATTAATCAATTAGAGTCTAATCTGGACAAATAAATGTTCAAGAATGAATGGATAGATGCAAATGATGTTTGATGCCTAACCTTTTTTAATATTGAAACAGAAGTAACCACTGTGATGTAAATGTTTGGTTGTGAATTTCTGTGTGGTGGCGATTTGCTCTTGTTAATCAAAAAGTAAAAACAATATTCATACTCAAACTGACCCCTGTGGGGTGGGCAGGGTGGATCTGAAAATGCTGACGGCCAAGCGAGTATTTTTTTCTTTTTTAGAACTTAAACATCTGCAGAAAGGAGAGATTCTCTGAGTATTTTTTGACAATGATTCATACAGTCAGTGAATAAACGAGAAAAAAAATAAGGTACGCTCTAAAAGGTTAAGAGCCTGTGTCCACAGTCAGCATTTATTCTGGTGCTCATTTTCATCAAAAAGCCAGTATTTTCCGCGCTCAGTCCTGTGTGCCAAGATGACCTTGGAAACATTGTTTCTTCTTGCTAAGCTCTCAGCACTCTGACCCTCAAATTCCACATACTCTGCTTGCATCGCAGCAGTTTACGCTGATCAGTGGCAATTGTCCCCGTCCACTGGATGAGTTTCTGGAGTGATGCACAGACCTGTGCAGGTGGAGACAGGAGTTCATTAGAGCTTTCATGAACTGCTGCTCAAGTTGACACTCCAGGATTGTTTTGTGTCTACCATGGATGGGTACATGAGGACGTAAAAAGGTTTGTTTCCTAGACAGAATGTGCGATTTCAAATTCTGATGTTTTCTTCCTAAAAAGTTGCTTTTTCTTCATCTATAGGGTCGTGCTGCCTGTGTGAGCCTCTGACCAGCTGATGACCTTTGGCATATGCCACAGGATGGGGCATAATGTTATTTTTTTGAGATGTACAGCCAGGACTCCTTACTTGTGCTGTTATGCTGTATTTTGAACCTGACTGGATGCTCTGTACATCCTTCCTGCTGTTTGGATCGACCTTATCTACGTGGACTGATGTGTCTTAGCAGCAGCTGGCACTGATAATGGACCTGGAGCATATGTGGAGCAGAGTGGCACATCTGGGATGCAGCAGAGATGGACTGGAGCGGGTGCTGTGGGGCTGCACAGATTGACTAGAAAGCCCGCAAATTGCTTCACAGCGCCCTTCCTGTACGGATAACTCAAAGAGTCTGTGAATTCTGGGGGTCAGTTCAGAACAGTTAAACTTTTGATGAAGCACCACAGTCGACAGTATCTCTTCTCTCTAGCTGACCAATCAAAAGGCCATCATATATTAGCCAAATGTGAGCAGGCAGTCCTTATGTCTCACCCCTTATATGATTAACAATATAATGCTGTAACTCAGTAGTTTAACATGTAAGAATACTAAGAATGTGCTCACTTCTGCATCATTATGACTTTGAAATTCATTTTTTTCCATTTAACCGTATCAAAAGACATTATTTTAAGGATTTGGCAAGTCAATATATATTTACCTTCCTATAATTTGTTGATATAGTGGAGCTATAAAGACTAAGTGGGGCTTTTGCGGGGCCTGAACTCAACAGGGGATCCAGGGTTCCTTCCTGAGGAATTTTTCAGCCTATCAAACTCTATGTTGACACTATTTTTTGAACTCTCAGCACCTTAATTTTATTCTAATATTCTAAATCAGCATTACTCAACCCTGGACAACCACAGAGCCAAACTGTTATAAAATACCTCTGTGGTGAGAGCCACAATCTAAGTGGTGAAAAGTGGCATGAATGGGTTAGAGTGGCAATAAAAATAAGTTCAAGGGGGCAAAATAGTCAAAAAGCGGCAAAAAAGGGTGAAAAGTAGGCATAAAATGCCAAAAACTGGGTGAAAAGTTACAAAATTGGGAAGAAAAGGTGCAAAAAGTTGCAAAATTTAGGTGACAAGTGACTTAAAAATGGGTTGCAGGTGGCAAAAATGGTCTAAAAGTGGCAAAACCATGACCAAAAAAGAGTGAAAAATGACTAAAATAGGCAAAAGGCAGCAAAGAGTGGCCAAAATTGGCAGGAAAAGTGGAATTTAATGGCCAAAGGCAGCTTATATAAAAAGCAGGATAAAAGAGTCAAAAACTGGGCAAACTGTTACAAAAACTGGATAATAGTGGCAACAATGGGCAAAAAGTGGCAAAAAGAGGAGACAAAAGGAGGCTGAGAGCAGTAAAAATGGATTAAAACTGGCAAAAATTTGCAAATTAGGGCAATGAAAATAAACAGACAAAAAAATTAAGGTTGACAATTAAAGCCAAGTGTGGCTAATTAATGTGACTTGAAACAGATTATTTCTGAGGTCAAAGTTTCCCTTTTTAAAGGTTTTCTAGGGGAAAAATGTTTAAAATTAAACCATAAAAGAGCCACAAATCATCACAAAAGAGCCACATGTTAATTAACACTGTTCTAAATACTCATCTAACCATTCATTTCATGCACAGTACTGTGCAGAACTTTAAAGGATGTTTGAGCTGAAAGTTGTGGCTAAAGCAAGGAATAGATGTGGTGAATAAGCCCCCTGAGGGCACCACTGGGTGGGAGGAGGATTTACACATCCCCGTCTGTGCTCTGGATGTCTCTGATTATTTTCCCATGCCCCTGGGAATATGCAAAGTCCACACCTTTGAGGCGCCGCAAGGGATAGATGTCCTGGTTGTGCTGTGAATGACTGGACCACCACTAGCATTTTCCCAGTCAAAGTTCTGTAACCATTAGATTGCATTCTAAAAGCTCTTGTATATTTATTTTGCTTTTTAATGCAAGTTCAACGAAGTGTAAAAATAGAGGCGCTATACTCAAAAGACTTCAATATCCACATTAGAGCTCCAGACAAACTTAAGGTTGTGTTGAGTTTGGCACCCTCTGTGGTGAAATACAGTGCATATTTCCTGTACTTTTTTTTTTTTACATTTTTTTCCAAACACTTAAATGTGTCACTCACTGATTGAGGAAATTTGAAAATGTCACTAGATTAGTGATTTCAGTCAGTTTCATAACTATCTAAAACTCTTAACAGAAGCTTTAAAAAGAGATAAAAAAGTACAAATGAAGCCTGAAATGAGGGAGAGAAAGTAAAAGCAGACATGTTAATGTGTTCACACTTCCTCTCTCCCGCTGTGATCCCTTATGAATGTCATAACAGAGATCCAGCAGGTAAAAGAGCGACCTTTAAACGTCCCTGCTGTCATTAGAGGAACAATGACCTCTGATGAAAAGGCAGAGAGGATAAAAGATCACCTTCAGTTCTCCTGCCAAACAGAGGAGCTGCAGAGCCTCTGGAGGAAGAAGCTAATAACAGACAGAGCAGCTCCGGATCATAAAGAGAATCCTTCAGGATCAACAGAGACCACGGTGTCTCTGATTGAGACTCTGATCATCCCTCAGGTGAGAGCAGAGATTATGAGGAGGAAATGCTTCCAGGACGGCATCAAAAATCAAAGTTTAAGTGGGGATGAAAAAGAATAGAAAAGGAGGATTCTTCTACATGAATCATGCCTGTTTTTGAATTCAGACGTGCATATTCAGACTATAAGATGGTAGATATTAATGCTTTCTCTTTGCAGCTGACCGTCTGCAGCCGGAGGCAGCAAAGTCAAGTGTGTGTCCAGTGAGTAAAGTCAGCAGAGACACCACAGAACGTCTGCCTCTACCGACTGATTCTTTTACTTTTATATCTGCTCCTGTTCATAGTTGAGAGTTTCAGGGTCATTCAGGGTTTCAGTAAAGTGTTGATTTCATCATCTTTCATTAGTTAATCTGCCCTTTTTTTAAACTATTCTCAAATCCTTTAATTAGGGATGCAGGATATTATCAGCCTGATATCTGTATCAGAAGATAAACACTTAGAAATTTAAATATCAGTAGTGGCAGATGAGAACATTTCTGCAGATATATATTTGAATGGAAACAATCTCCACCTCAAAATCTTGCCTCACTTTTACCATAATCTTCTTTCATCTCCTACTGATGCTGAAAGAAGGAAACTAAAGACAGACAACGCCTATTTCTGCTGTGAAAGAAGAGCACTGCATTGTCAAAAACTTGACAAAAAGCCTTGGAGCTTGAAGTCACATCCTCAAATACCTTCTTTTGTCCAAACCAACAGTCCTAACCCAGAGCCCTGTCATTTACCATCATGAAGGATGAAAAACAAGCAAACCCTCACATTTAAGAAGCTATGCCCAGCATGAACTTCACATTTCTGCTTGAAATACTACTGAACCAATCCAGCGCTGATTAAAGCAGCATGCACCTAATTTTCTTCTGCTCACCTAATCATCTAATCAATCAATGAAGCCTTGAAGCTCTTGCTGTAATGACTGGTCATTAGAAACGTACCTGCACGGACATGGAAAGGTCAGATTTATAGGGCAGAAATCAGGAGTGTTGAACCACCAGAATACACCACGTTCCACGCTATTATGCAAATTTGATTTTAATGTCATAAACATTTTTTTTCTTTTTTTTTGTTTTCAGTGAAATTCCTGGATGGTGTTGTGTCTCAGGGCTCTGTGGATCACTGAAATCAATCTCAGACACCTGTGATCATTAGTTTGTCAGATGGGCCCAATTAAAGGAAAACTACTTAAGAAAGACGTTCTACATTATGAAGCAGGCTGCAGGTTTCAGCAATATGGGATAGAAAAAGGATCTTTACAAAGCAGCAAACAGGTATTTGAAGGTGCTGGTGCCTCTGGAGTCCCACCAACTTCAAGGTTTAGGATCCTCCAGAGGCCTGCAGTCGTGTATTAAAGGTACAATGTGTAAAATTTGGCTGCATTTCGCCGAACAGAAACGGTGTACATGGGATATAATGTTTATATATCTATGTGAAGTATGTTAAAATAAGTGCACAATCATCCCCTCTAAACTTTCGTTTTCTTTTCACAAAATTAGAAAAAAGCTTTTTAAATTTACATTACCGCGGGTCGCCCTCACGGAGGCTGACATAATGAACCGCCATGTTGTCTACAGCAACGTTTTAGGGACAGAAAGAGCGAAACGCGATTTTTAAATACGAACCTGCCCGCCGGTCCTGAAAGCTACCTGGAAGGCAGGTGGAGAAGAAGACTGACCTATAATCTATAAAAATAATGGTTACAAAAATGAATGAATAAACCCTCACCTGGTCACTGCTGTAAATCATGTCCGGCTCACGATCCTTTTTGGTCTTCATAGGCTCTCGTCGCTTAGTGATGTGACGTTTTGGTAACAGATCAACTCATTCTAAAATCTGAACAATAGATGTCACTAAAATGCCAAATTCTACACATTGTACCTTTAACCTACTATTCAGCCACCCCTAACCAATGCTCACAAGCAGAAATGGTTGCAGTGGGCCCAGAAATACATGAAGACTCACTGTCAGTCTTGTTTACTGATGAGTGCCATGCAACCCTGGATGGTCCAGATGGAGGAGTAGTGGATGGTTGGTGGATGGCCACCATGTCCCAACAAGGCTGTGATGTCAGCAAGGAGGGGGTGGAGTCATGTTTTGGGCCGGATTCATGAGGAGAGAGCTGGTAGGCCCCTAAGGGTCCCTGAAGGTGTGAAAATGACCTCGGCAAAGTATATAGAGTTCTGACTGACCACTTTCTTCCATGGTACAAAAAGAAGAACCGTGCCTTCCATCGCAAAATTACCTTCATGCATGACAATGTACCATCTCATGCTGCAAAGAATCCCTCTGTGTCATTGGCTGCTATGGGCATAAAAGGAGAGAAACTCATGGTGTGGCCCCCATCCTCCCCTGACCTCAACCCTATTGAGAACCTTTGGAGCATCCTCAAGCTAAAGATCTATGAGGGTGGGAGGCAGCTCACATCAAAACAGCAGCTCTGGGAGGATATTCTGACATCCTGCAAAGAAATTCAAGCAGAAACTCTCCAAAAACTCACAAGTTCAATGGATGCAAGAATAGTGAAGGTGATACCAAAGAAGGGCTCCTATGTTAACATGGAACTTGGCCTGTTAAGATTTTTTTGATTGCAATAGCTCCCGATACTGCAAATGACCATTTTCAGTTCTTTACAACCTATAAAATGTTTTGAAACTCTGCTGTGAATAATAATTTGGAACAGTGCATTCTTTTTTATAGTTATCATTGGGAGTTTTGACCAGTAAAATCTGAATTATGCTCTCACGGTTGATGACTTAAAAATTATACTGACCGTAACTTGCATCGACTATTTAGGAAAATATGAGAAAATGTCATGAATAATAATTTTGAACACGGTGTAGGTCAATAACGGGTGTTCAATCAAGAATATTGACCATTAAAACATGTTCCTTCACCACAAAAGACACATTAGACAATAACAACGTCATACCTGAGTGTCCTGCGCAATAACAATGGTAACATTTCATGAGAGGTATGCACTTTTAACAATGGAAACCTTTTTTTTCCTCATTATTCTTGCTTTTAACTAACGCTGCCGACTGCACCAATTGCACTATTTCATAAATATTTCATAAAAGATTTAAAGAAATATAAAGTTTATCTAAGTTTTTAAGTTTAAATTGAGTCTGTAATCATCTTTACTTTGTTCTCCCTTTAGTTGTTTTTTTCTAATAGAAGCACAGCAGATTTTGCTGTCTAATGTGCAATAATAACACAGTTATTCTATTCTATTCTACCATAATTTTGAAAGATCCTCGAACATTCACTCATTTTGGAGAAAACATGTCAGCACTAAACTGGCTGCAGCTTTTGATCCTGAATCATGGTTTGCAGGAATGAGGTCTTGCAAAAAACAAAAACCCATATCTCCAAAAAATAAATAAATAAATAAAATAAAGTGTTAAAATCCTGACTTTAATAACAGACCGGGCTATAAAGGGCTTCTGAAGACAGCGAAATGGAGGCTTTCTGTCCCCAAATACCAAATAATGTAGCAGCATCTCTGATTTAACTGTCTCTAGCTTTAGTGAGAGGATTTAGGCACAGTGCAGAATTCTTCTCATCTCAGCTGGAAGAAAAAAAGACAAGGTTAACCATTACATGATGTTTGTCTCACGTAATGATCCAGCAGGTAGCGCTGCACAGTTAATCTAATCCCAGTTGTGATGTGAAGCTGTGCAATTACATAATCACATAAAAGTTGATCATTATTGTTGTACTGAGTAGCACTTGAAAGGTTTACCTGCAGAAAGGCCATTAAGTGAAGCTATTGCACTTTGTAGATTGTTTTCAAATAATGAAAAACTATTTGGAACATTTTGAGTTATTCTGAAAGCAGAACGTCAAAAACTTCAGGTTAAGTGTTTTTTAATGCAACTTAATTTTTTGTGCGTTTTGAATTGAGAAAAAATGCACTTCAGTCCTATCATTATTTTCTGCACTTTCCTTGAAAACCAAGAGAGTAGACTCATGATGCCATTAATGGACTAATCCCAGATTTCAGCATTGTTCAGCATAACTGAACTGCACTGTTAGATGATATTCTAAGGCAGTGTTACTCAACCCTGCTCAAACAAAGAGCCAAATTGTTAAAAAATACCTTTGCAAGAGCCACAATCTGAGCGATGAAAAGTGGCATAAAATGGGTTCAAGTGGCAATAAAAATAAGTCAAAGGTGGCAAAAATGGGTGTAAAAGGGTAAAATAGGCATAAAATGGCAAAAATGGGTGAGAAGTGACAAAAATGAGGAGAAAAGGTGGTGTTAAGGGTAATACGCAAAAAATGGTGAGAAATTACCAAAGTGAGTTGCAGGTGGCAAAAATGGTCAAAAAGCGTCAAAAACGTGGCAAAAAAATGAGTGAGAAGTGAGTAAAATGTGCAAAAGGCACCAAAGACTGGCAAAGATGTGAATACAAAATCAAATTCAATGGCAAAAGGCAGTTTAAGTGGGCAATGAAGGGGTACAAAAAATGCAAAAAGCAGGACAAAAGAGGCAAAAACAGGTGGAAAGGGGCAAAAATGGGCTAAAACAGGGGTGTCAAACTCAATCACAGCAGGGGCCGGATTCTGGATTCAGGTCTAAACTGAGGGCATACCGAGGTCAAAATTATGAGTTGTACTGCTCAAAGCATGAAATAAAAAGTCAAAATCCAAAGTTTGAGTCCTAATGGTGAGATGCTGAATTGAAAATGTGAAATTAAAACACAAATTCATTTCTTTTCCCACATTCCTGACTTCTTATCTAAATAGTTTTACTCCTTACTTTTTTAGATTTTGTGACTTAACAAGGAAATCTTAGTTCATCGAGGATAAGTTTATATTTTTATACTTGGGAAATCTGCAGACCTCAGACTGATGGGCCAGTTAGAACAGAAATATGAGATCATCTTGCAGCCGGATTTGGCCCCTGGGCCTTGACTTTGACGCCTGTGGGCTAAAAGCAGTAAAAATGGATTAAAAATGGCAAAAAAGGAAATAAAGGGGCGAAAAATTGCAAAAACGGGCAACGGGAAATATACATACAAAAAACAACAACAAACAAAAAATAAGGCTGACATGTAAAGCCAACTGTGTCAGTGAGGGTAAAAACTTACTGATGTGACTTCCAATGGATAATTTCTAAGATCAAAGTTTTCATTTTTTAAGGTTTTCAGGGGGAATAAAATTTCAACTTAGCATAAAGAGCCACAAATCTTCACAAAAGCATCACTGTTCCAAGGCTATACAGTTTTATATCTTTATTCAATCTGTATTCAAATTCAAATTTACAGCTTAAATATTATTCTTTTGTATCACGTGCCACATCATGCAGAGCTGCAGGCTGATTTCTGCAGAAAACTGCTTCTAGACACTTTTCTTTTTTCTTCTGGAACATTTCTTCTCATGACAATTTCTTCCAAGCAGAAAAAAATATAAGAAAAACTATTTTCAGCCATGTCTTCATTTAAATAGCTCTTAATCCAATAAATTATCTTTTTTCTTCTAATACTTTTATCTTGTTTGAAAAAGACCCTTTCTGTTTAAAGATTTAATGTGTTTTCATGATTTTGACAAATTGAAATAAATGTCTGATCCTATGTTTTTATATTTTCTGTTTCAGTGTCTTGTTTTTTCTCCATGTGATGTCTTCAAATGTTCTTGATGTTTTTTGTTCTGCTTTGAACTGCTATAGGTACGAATGAGCTCTGTCAACAGAGCTGCTTTATGTGACGTTCAGAAACTATTTCTCCTATCTTATATGCTCATCTGAGGACATATTTGCCACTATGAATCATAAAACAGCTGTGCCATAAAATCTAAGAGAGCCATTAAAGCCATCTGAAGCTGTTCCTCCTGTTGAGACTTCGTAGGGCTCCTAAATTGGAAATGTGTTCTCTGTTCCAAAATGATCCATTTCTGAGAATGGTCTGGGCAATTACAAGAAATTAAAGAAGATGTTCAATCTAAGAAGAGAGTGACAGCTGCTGACAAGATTGGCACAAATGTAAGTCAGGAGGAAATCATAAGACAAGATGAGGAAGCATGATATCTCTGCAGGATGTGAAATTTTATTAAAGTGTAGAAGGAGGCATTGCAGCTCAGTTTGTATAATAAATATGAAAGCATAAGCATAAAACTCAACTGTCCAGGATTTATCCAGTAAAAAAGCAGATGTTCTGTCCTGTCACAGGCTGCATTTGAAACATGTAGATTTTGGCACCGATGTTTAACGCGCGAAGATGTGTTACAGGACACAGATAAAAACAGATAAAAGTTGTATCAGAGCTCGTGCTGCACCCTGACCATAGTTTGAGTGTATAGGACTCACCCTTTCCCACAGAGAGAGCTGCAGGAGCAGACTAAAGTAAAGCAACGTGGTCATCCTCTCCATCCACGAGCTCCCGTGCAACAAAATCTTTACTGTTGGTTCACTTTGATAACTACAGGCACAGAAAGTTAAAAAAAAAAGAAATCTGAGGAAGTATCAGTGTCCGAGAAGACGAGAAGACTTCCCCGAGAAATGTCCACAGCTGGAGACAGTCCTTGAAGTGAGTCTCATGGTGGTCGTGCTATCGGAGTGAATGCTGTCGCGTGTTTCTCTGGTGTCCGGAGCAGGAGCAGCTCTGCGTTATGCGCGGAAGAGACAGGGACTGAAGTGAGCCACACACGGTCCGCTCCTCCTCTGTGAAGGAGCAGGAGGAAGTGAAGTGAAGCGGAGGAGAGGAGAGGAGCGCACAGACAGCAGAGGGAGAGAGAGAGAGAGAGAGAGAGAGAGAGAGAGATGGACAGGATGTGGATGGGCTTTCAATTACGCACGAGTATTGCGCATAAATTTCTATACCCACAAGCTGATGTAGGTTGAAACAAATGTAAGCACACATGGTTTTAAAATTTTCTTAACCATGATGTAAAGTTTGTGTAGAAAGCAGTGGCAGAGTCAGGATGTTTGAGGGGCAGGGGCAAAAATAATTATTCAGGCACCTGCTGAATGTGACACTAAAGGTTGGAAAAGCTGCATTTAAAGGGCAATACTTAGAAAATCAGGCTGAGATTTTCAGTTTTTTACTATAATTACACTTATAGACTTTTAACCTGACACACTGGTTCGTTTCAAATCCATTACATGGGTTATATTTCACATTCATCTGGGAAACCTCCCATACAAAGTGTTTGGGAAGGGCAGGATTGGTCCAAATATCCTCGGAAGGTGATTGGACTGTCACATTCATGATGGGCCAATCAGAGTGAGAAGCCAAATTGAGATACTAGAAATCAGGGGTGGACTGGCCGTCTGGCATACCGGGCATTGTCCCAGTGAGCCATCGACCACATGTGGGCTGCTCCACTACATTTTTTTTTATTATTATTTTGACATGGCCTATTAGATGGCCTATGTGGGCGCTGCAAGTTTCTTCATTTTCTAAATTCCCTCCAATTGGGCCTGCCAGCCACTCATCACTGGCTACAGAGGGCTAGCAGTGTGTTGCCAGCGGCCATCAACACATATTATTGGTCCATTGTTTGTCATTGTCAATCAATCATGGGCTGACAGGCTCAGAGAGCCCTGACAGTGCTGTCAATCACTACACAAGCCAGGCTGGGGCGGGACCTCATGGGTGGGACAGGCAAACTGTTTGCTAACTTTGCTAACTAGCCAGGAAAAATCAAAATGGACGGAAGAAAATATGCCTGAATGGCGCTGAGAAACAGCGGACCAAAAAGCTGAAATCTCTTGAGGTTGAGGCTGCTAAATATGCAAAATTGACGGACCTATCTGGTGCCGTTGTCACCACCCCAGCAGCAGCGGGTGCTGCTGCACTGGGAGACAAGCAAGGAGGGGGTCAGACTCAGCAGCGGGAGCCGGTGGTGATAAAGTCCGTGATCGCCGATGATGAGCGAGTGGAGGCAGACATGTTTGCATGAGAGAAGACGCCGCGAGATTTATGGACTTCTATGTTGTGTCCGCTGATAATGTGGTGGGCTGGTCTGGACAGAAAATGTCAGGGCTGAATATTTTTTTTTTACCACTTTATGCCTATTGTTTCCTCTAGTAACCACCTTTTACACTCATTTTTGCCTATTTTAACCACAGTTAACCCATTTTTGCCAGTTTATATCAATTTCTCATCCCAGTCCACATAATTTTCATCTTTTTTTTGCACTTTAAAGCCATTTCAGCCCATTTTTAATCACCTTTTACAACTTTTTGTGCCCATTTTTACTACTATTATCTATTTTTTCCACCTTTAACTCATTAATGTTCTTTAGAAATCAAATTCATCACCTTTTTCACCATTTTTTGCCATTATTAACCAGTTTTAGCAATGTTTAACCCATTTTAATTATTTTTGAACAGAAGTTATTTTCATTTAAAGAAGGCTATATACCACACAAATGAATAAAGAAAGATATTTGTTTCTTTGGTAAAAGGGATTATTATTCAGGTCAAACATCAAATATGGTTTTCACAGCTTAACTTTACAATGGATCATGAGCCCCCAGTTTGGATGGGTACCAGAAACCCCCATCGCCAGAAAGCTGCATCACAGGTGTTGTACCTGACCATTGAGGTGAAGATGGTAAGCTGTAAGGTAAGTCCTCTTCCAGCTCTCACCTATGGTCTTAAACTTTAGGTGACGACCAGAAGAATGAAATAAAAGATACAGTAGAACCTTTGCTCTAACAGGAGTCAGTCGAGGTGGCTCGGGCATCTGCCTCCTAGGCGTCTCCCTTTGGTGGTCTTCCAGGCACATTCAACTGGGCGAAGACCTTCGGGTAGACCCAGAACTCACTGGAAGGACTGTCTATCCCTTCTGATCAGGGAACACTTCAGAATCCCTTAGGTGGGGTTGAAAAGGGTCTCTGGGATATTTGGGTCCACCTGTTCAGTCACCAAAGTTAAGAGTTGAGAACTCAACATTAATGTCACCGATTCAATGTCCCACTAAACGTTAAATATAGGCACAAAGACCCCTCCTGTTTCTGATTGATGACATTCATAATGTTGTATTTGTCTAGAGTGTTGTGATTTTTTCATTTTCCTTTAATCCTGGTGGATATAAACTCCTGTCATGATTGGGAAAGAAGTCTTGATTTATGGACAGTTTATCTCTTTGCACATCCCATTCTGATCCCATCATCATTGAGTTAATTTTCATGCCAATTTAAAGATATTTCCTCCAAGACTTCATGAAATATTGCACTCATAAGTCCACATAACAAAGAGAGACAGTAAAGACAAATAAACATCCCACCAAACTAACTGTCTTATGTAAATATGTTTGAATCACTCTTGAGGGAAATTTCTCTTTCAGTGTGAAAACGGACCCTAAGGACATCAGTCAGGAAGTGAAAACATCTCTGGGTGATTCTGTAAGTTCTGAAAGGAGAAATTAAGCAATCAATCTGCTTTTTTTAAATCAAGGACATGATGAGGAGGTGTTCAATCAGACGACTGACGCAGAGCATTCAAAGACCTGAATGTTTGACCCTGACAGAGAAATTCTTGTGAGGGGATGACTCCATACGAAGGTTGGTGAAGCTGAAGTGGAGGAAACACTCATTACTGCTGTCTGTGGGCACCCACAGATCTGTGAGTCAGCATCTTTTCAAAGATAGAACATCAGGATAGTACACCTTAGTAGTTAACAGATCTGATAAATATGTACCTGCTGCTTTGTGTCAGCTGTCCTTGGCTGTTCTGAACAAATATCGGAACAGCAGCACTCCAGTGGTGATGTTTGGCTGACAATGCAAGTGAAAAATCCACATCATCTTAGAGTAACCACACTTTCACAACGACTTTATCTGCTGCCTGTTTTAAAGGGTACCAGAAGTCAGTGTAGGCTTTCCTTTAATGGGAAGGATATTATAGAGTACAGGTAATAATTAATAACATTTCATAATAGTGTAGCAGGGTTTACGATGACTCCACTTGGCTTTATGCAAATACTGCTTAGAATGTATGTTTTCACAAGCTTCCACTCAGACTGATGGTTTGTGTTACATAAGTGCCCTTTAATTGGGCCCCTGCAGACCTGGCTGGTCCAACCTGTGTGTCATTGCCAGTCTGCATTCCCGCTGCTATCATCCATGCCATATGTTTGTGAGAATCTCTGATTTATTTGTTTTTGAGTCATTTAGAATCGAAGTTTTCTGTGCTGGGTAGAGTTGTGGCTTCAGTTTAAAGGGGCTCTATGAAAGATATAAACTGTAGCGACACCACCGACCATTAGGCGAACCACAACAACATTGTGTTGCTTGTCCATGACGGCGTGCTCCTTGCTCATTATAGAGCCTCCAGTTTATCAGCTGATACACACGCAGACCAAGGTGATTTACCGGCATCATGTACGAACTAAAAATGAAAATGAATAAAGTATATTTAAACCTCTAGAGTGGACATGGCACAAAATTAAACATTGGTTCATATGAGGCGATTAAAAAAGGATGATATTTTCGCGACCCTTTCTATGAATGATCAACTTTGCTACTTAGTGCAGCATTGACCAATTTTATTGTCTTTTTCCATGTGTAATGTGTGATGTGTATTTAATGGGACACGTTTTAGAGCAGAAGCAACAGGGCAAAAGTTGCTTAGCTCTGATACCTCGACCGCGGTTATCAGATAGCTGACATTATGTGTTGAAGATATTTTACGAACTAAGTATCAAAAAATAAACTCAGTAGGTTGAGTCCAGTGCCAGGAAGCAAGAAAAAGATGCAGTATTATCCGGAAAACACTAAATGAGCAACGTGACATTCTCGTTGTTTGGATAGTATCTTTGTAAGCAAGCTAACGTGATGTAGCATATGGTCTATACAACATAAAACACTACATTGTATTTCTTGGTCCGGAGTGATGCCTTACCTTTTCAACAGAAAGAGCGTAGCTCCCTTCATTTCTCAAATGCTCCACCGATATTTATCCTCGATTTCCCCCTGTGTCGGTCACACTCTCTTTTAGCTCGGCGGGCTTCAGCAGATAAAACTATCTTAGTTTTTTTATGTTTTCGCGGAATTTTTGTGGGTGTTTGGGCTGAGCTAGCCGGGTGTTTACTTGCAGAAGCAGCCTTCTCCATTCAACACGCCGTTGTCAGGTATAAACGGAGCAAGGGGGTGCACGCGTTACGTAGTACACAACGTCACTTCCGCAGAGATTTTGCAAAAACTTCTTCACAGAGAAATGACTCCACAGTCTTACAGAGGCAAACAAGGAAGACATAAAGAGCCTCATTCTTCACATCAGGATAAAGTGCGCACCATTATATACTCTAAAGTGGGAAGTTTTAAAGCAAAAATCTTACATAGAGCCCCTTTAAATGTCCATTTCTTCATCTTGCTATCCAACAGCTTGCAGGATTACAACCCCAGTTCCACAAAAGCTGGGGCACTGTTTGAAATGTAAATAAAAACAGAATGTGATGATTTCCAAATCTCATGAACTCATATTTTATTCACAGTAGAAAATAAACAACAAATCAGATGTTGAAACTGAGACCGTTTCATGGATTCCATTTTGACTTTAATGGCAGCAACACATCTCAAAAAAGTAGAGACATAAGGCTGGAAAAGTGAGTAGTATAAATGAAACACAGCTGGAGAAGCATTTTGCAACTAATTAGGTCAGTGGTTTGCAACCTTGGGGTTGGGACCCCTTAGGGGTGGTGAGACACTGACAGGGGGTCTCCACATGCCTTAAAAAAGAAGAATATTTTTTAAATCAAACTGTTGCAACTTTACACCAATTTTACCAAATGCTAACCATTTTTCATCACTTTGAACACCAATTTAGAACATTTTTGCCACTTAAATCCCATTTTTGTCCATTTTAAATCCTTTCCATCACTTTTTCTGCCTGTTTTGCCACTTCTAAACCAACTCTTGTCACTTTCTGCCTACTGTTTCCTCTTGACCCATTACTGCCTCTATCAGCCACTTTATACTCCCCTTTTTGCCCATTAAAACCAAAGTTAACCCATTTTTGCCGGTTTAGATCCATCTTTCATCCCATTCCATCTAATTTCCACCAATTGTTTAGCACTTTAAAGCAATTTCAGACACTTTTTGTGCCCATTTTTGCCACTTTTATCAATTTTTTTTTGGTTATTTTTTGCCACTTTTGTTTAACTGTTGCTCATTTTGATACAAATATATTCTTTAAAAATCTAATTTCACCACCTTTTCCACCATTTTTTGCCATTATTACCCAGTTTTAGCAATATTTAACCTATTTTTAGTTATGTTTTCAACAAAAGTTTTTTTCATGGAAAGAAGGCTATTTATGACACAAATGAATAAATAAAGACATTTGTTTCTTTAATTATTTGTTTCTTTTCAAATTTAAAATGAGCTGATTTTTTTCTCACTTTCAACTCCTGATATGTTGTTTATGTTCTATTGAGAATAAAATATGAAATTTAAAAATTATTGCATTCTGAAAAGCATCAACAGTTTATTGAATGGTGAAACAAATAAATCAGTTAATACACAAATTAGCACAATAATTTCCTGCAATGTCTCTGCTTTGGTGCAGCAGTGGTGTTGTTGGTTTTAACAGAGTAACAGTTATGTATTCATCATTATTTTAATGTGAAAGCTGCAGGGTTGCTAGCTTTATGTCACAAATGTTTGCAAACTTCTCTCTCTGATAATAATATGATACTCTGTTGTTTCTCCAGAGCAGTAGAAATGCTGTAGAGGTCCTCCGGTTCTTTATCCAGGCTTCATATCTCTGAGCAAATATGATATTTACTGGGTTTATTTCTATACCTGTCCTTTGAGAGTGGAGGAGTGTATTATTGCAGGTTTGATTTTGCCTGCAGTGTGTTTGTGCTCTGCTACAATAGGCATGCCCTTGCAGTTATGTTTCATTACTCTGGACACTTCATATCAACAGCCAGAGTAAATATAAACAGAGAAGGCTGGCAGAAACACTCAGTGCTGCCACATTGTGTGTTTGTGTGCTGGCGACACTGTGCTGCACACCTAGCAGAGGTCGATCGATGACAGACGGTGCCGTTGGCGTTGCCGGCAGACCACCAGCACTGAGACGGAGCAGCACCTGCTTCCAAAGAAGAGAGTCAGGGATCAGGCTGCACATGTAAGTGGTTTACTTTGCCCTCCTAAATAATGCAAACCTGATTCCTGTAGTCTGGAAACAGCCTACAGCTCATAAAAAATCAAAATATTACAATATTAGATATCAGAAGCAAAAAAAAAACAACAAAAAAAACAATCAAAAGTAAAATAATAAAGGATCTATTAAACAGAATATGGATTTTCTGGAAAATTATACTCATTTTTGCACTCAGTACTCAATACTTGATTTTTGCAATGTCCAGGTTTCTACAGTACCACAAGAAAGAAGAAATAAGAGTAACTGTGGTAAAGGTCAGAAGTGAGCATCACAAACTAGAATCTGACTGAATGATGTTGCTAATTCCCAAATTTCACACAATGCAACATTAAGCTCGAGTCACATCAAAAACGAAGTAATGGCAATTTTTTGCTTGCCATGAAACAGGAAGTATTTTCCAGTCTTACAACACTGGTAGAGCTATGAGCAGTAGGCGATTAGTTTTTAAGCGTTTAATTTACGGACAAAAGGACAGGGAGAGAAAGGGGGAGAGTAGGAGCTGACTGGAGTGTGCTGAGCTTTCGGCACTTGCGAACCATGATCAGGAAAATAATTCCACCTATGGCTTAAAAAACAAAGGATGGGTACATAAAGTCTGTAAATATGATCCTGACATTACTCCCATCAGTGTAGCCAGGGGTTAAATTAGTCCAGGCCAGCTATTATAGTCGATGTTTTTTGAACACTATTGGCTGACGATGATGTGTTTTCTTTCGTGCTCCATTCAGTCAGAAAACTTTGACTAGAACAGTGAAAAACCTTATTTGTCAAGGACAGAGCTTTAGTGAACATAATATTATCATTTTTAACCCTAACCCTAACCCATTATAGTTGGGGCTGGATTCTGGATTCAGGACTAACCTGAGGGCCTAACAAGGTCACCTTTTTAACCATAAACTGTCAACCTTGTTTCACCGCTAATAAAATATGAACAAAAAACTTAGCACTGATGATAAACGATTTGACATATAAAAAGTTAAAAAGATAAGTTTAAAGGCTCACAATCTGAGAAAAGTAAATTCATTAGTTCAAAAAGGTCAAAACATGAAATTAAAATGGAAAAATAATGTTTTTTAAAGGCAAACATATTAGAAAGAAGTCAAAATCACAAGTTTAAAAGGTCAAAATATGAAATAAAATTTGTAACCATGAAATTAAAAGTCAAAATAAGATTCAAAATTTTAAATTGTGAGTCTAAAAGATCAAACTATGGGATTATGAAGTCAAATTCTGGAGTAGAAAATATGAGGTAAAATACAAAATAATTGGTTTAAAAGGTCAAATTATCACTTAAGAATTAGAACTATGAATCTGAAAGCTCAAAATATTATATGAAAAGTTAAAATGATGAGTAGAAATGTTCAAACTATAATTAAAAGTTAAAATCTTAAGTTTGAGTTGTAATTGTGAGATGCTAAATTAAAACACAAATTAATTTCTTTCCCAACATTCCTGACTTCTTATCTAAATAATTTTACTCCTGACTTTTTCAGATTTAGTGACTTACAACGATATCTTAGATCATCAAGGATAAGTTTACATTTTTATTCTTGAGGAAATCTGCAGACCTCAGACTGATGGGCCAGTGATAACACAAATATGAGATCATCTTGTGGGCCGGATTTAACTGTTCCACAGGCTGGATTTGGCTTTCCTCCATTCAGATTGTAACATTTTTTAAATCCGAGGGGATCGTAGCTCTCCTGAGTGGGCGTGGCTTCAGCTCATTCAACAGACACGCCCACACCACCCTGCAGAATTTACTGCCTCCTTTTTCATGATTTTGAAGCTTAATTTTATAAACTTGGAGATGTTTTATTTGACTGAGATCATAACACAGTGAACTGTCATACAAAAAAACGAAATACAGATTAATTTTCACTTCACAGGGTCTTTAATAAATGCCCTTTAAGATGCCCATGAAGATGATTTTCTAATGAAACCAAAGCTCTGCAGCTTGTTGGACTTAAGTTAAGCACATCCTGAGTGTTGGAGCAAATGTTACATGACTGCTGACATCCACAGCTTCAGTAACACTGGTGCTTCTAAAAACTCTTCATCCAGCTTGCTTGTTCAGTAAGGTTTACATCTAAACAGCTGTTTGCTTGTGCGTGCGTGTTTCCGATGTTGTGACTCATTGAGATATAGGATGAGTCTGCAGGGATCTGATAGAAATCTATACAATCTGTTCCAGAGAGGATAAGTAATAATGCATCAAAGTAGAAATAATGTAAATCTTTGAGACTCAGGGACAACCTGACCTCTTTTCTCTTATTCTCCACGTCTGATGCCCCACTTTATCACAACAGATTATTTTCCCATTACGAACAAAACCCACCAGAGATTTCCTTTCATGTAAGCCGGGATTCAGTCCAGCTCAGCACATCGTGCTGAAATGTCACTGAAAAACAGCGTGAACACCAAAACATCTGAGACAGAAAATGGAAGAAAATATGTGATTTATTGTCAAAGAACAGACTGTTTTCTCTGTAGGTTGTTAACATGGGGATGCACTGGGACAGAAGACCAGCAAGGGGCTTTGTGATGGAGAATGGTTTTCCCATTTCCTTTGAAAACAGTGTTTTAAAAACTTGAACAATATGTGAACTCATTCAATGTCAGCACCGCTCCATTTATAAGGAGACCCCTAATATCTGTGAAATTATAAACTCAGACTATAAATTTAAGACTCAGTCTTAATTCTATGCATATTCTGACTGGTAGTCAGCCCTGTACATCTGCCAGTGGTTTTGTTGGGTTTTGCTCCTGCTTGTCCTCCTCATCATCATAATCACCATGAGGTTAGGGGATAATAGCGCCCCTGTGAACATCATGGAGGCATACTTATAGGGGGTAAGGTGATCCATCAGCACAGTGGGAATTAACAGATGAGAACACCAAACATCTTCAGTAGCAGAATCAGTACGAATGTCTTCAGGTATAATGATGGTGGGCTTTGCTACAGCGCCGTCATAGGAATGCACTCCTTACACGTCTACCTGTCCTGTCCCTGCTGCTCAGTCCTCCTCATAATCCCACCAATGGCGTGCTGTTCTGTCATGTGGTCGTGCTTTATCAAACTGTGCATGTCTTTACACTTAGAGCATGCTGGAGATGGCCTGGATATCTAATAAAGGAGAGGAAGAGAGACAGAGAGCCTGTGATGTTTCCCTCTGTGTCTGCAGACAGGAACTGCTTTGAATGATGGCACAAATAGAGCAAATATAAAGAAGCAAGGACTTTTTTGGTAAATACGTGAATATTTTGAAGAGGTTTTTTTCACATCATGTTTTTTTTTTAATTTTGGTCTCTAAAAGATGCAGGAACAAGTTTGTGCTGAAAAGTCACTATTGTTTACTCTGTGTCGCATTAAACTCTCAGCCAAACTGGGGCCCAAGGAGTTCAACAAAACCCTGGTCCATTAAAAAGTTCAGCTGTTATAACCATATTTTATATTTAACCTTATAAAAAACACTCTTATCAAAGAGACAAATATCTTTTAGAATCATTTTGTAGTAAATAGCCTTCTTAGAAACATAAATCCCTTTTGCTGAAAAAAAAAAAAAGAATTAAAATGGGATAAAAATGGATAAAATGGGTCAATAATGGCAAAGAAAAGGTGGAAAAAGTGGTGAAATTGGATTTTAATAGTAGCAGAAAGGGTTTAGAAGTGGCAACAATTACATAAAAATGGCAACAGCAGAAAAAATTAATGGCAAAAAATGGTTAAAGTGGAAAAAATGGGAACAAATAGTGGTAAAGGGGAAAAAAGTGGCTGGAATGGCTTTAAATTGGCAAAAACGTGGAAATTTGGTGAAAAATGGGATTGAAAAATTGATATAAACTGGTAAAAAAATGTTAACTGAGAAAGAGAAAATAGGAAGATATTGGCATTTGGGTTAAACTAGCAAAAACTGGCGTATCAGGTATCAAAATGTGGGTAAAATGGGAAAAAAGGGGTTAATAGTGGCAATAAGGAGGAAGAGATTAGCGTGGATGCTGCTAAAGCGCCAGTTTTATCAGAACTTGATGATATTTCAAAGAACAGCAGTGAGTTGCTTTCTTTTCAAAAACCACAAAAGTCGAGTACTTACATGTCTATAGTCGCCATGTTTTGCGTTATTCCTCAGTAGCTGCGCAGCCCGATGGCGGCTACGTCACGTGTTTTGTTGCTCTGATTGGCCCGTAGAGATGTGATAGACAGAACATTCATCCAATCGCACTCCGAGTTTTTTTCAAATCCTCTGCCTTTTCTCAGACGTTTCCTATTGAAGCTTTCCCAGATGGATGTGTGAAACAAATCCATCTGGCGTGTCAGGTTAAAGAAAGACTGAACTAAAGAGCAATGTTTGAGTATATATCCAAACACTCACAGTGCTTTACTTTTCCATTGGCAAGCCCCTTTGTTGTCTTTTTCTGCTCCTTTGTGGATAAATGTCGACATTCCTCGGTACACTGTGTTGTTTGTGTATGAGCGTTGTCATTGGTGGACACCTGCTGTGTGCAGCTGCGTGTCCCCAGACGGTCCACAGAGACGCTGTGAGGTTCTGAACCCCTAAATGGAAACTAAAAGGACAGATCAGAGCAGATGTCACATATTTACTCCACTACTCTGGAGCTCCTCTCCTGCTCTTATTAAAGGAAGAGATGTGAAGAGTTTGCCCGAAACTGTTGAGTGTCACATTCAATCTCTGGATTTAGATTTAGCCTGAAAGCAGCTCTCCATCAGGTCCTTCAGTTCTGCAATGCCTCCATATTAAAACACCTAAAGTCAAGTCCAGTCAGCTCAGATTTATTGTTTGGTGAACTTCACTTTTATCTGAAGTTTGCTCTTAACAAAAAAGTTCCATCTTACATGTTTATGAACTGAATAGCTGGCTTTAAGTTTTCTCATAAGTTGGTTGGAAAAGTTTGATATAGGCCTCATCTATCTTTCCTCATTAACCACTATAACCTTGCAAAGCAGAGAAAGCCCATTTTCGTGTTTCTCACTGGCGAAAACAGTTTGGGCCTGGTTAGAAAGTGACAGGACCAATCAGCGTCGAGGGGCAGTACTTTCGGAGTTGTGACATAAGCAAGCAGCAACAAGAGGCTGGTACAATAATGGGGGAAGAGCTTAGCGTGGATGCTTCTAAAGTGAGAACTTGACAGACAGAACGTTCATCCAATCACCCTCCGAGATTTTTTTCAAAGGCTCTGCCCTTTCCCAAGCGCTATCTATCAGTGGTTTACCAGATGGATGTGTCCATCTGGCGTGCCAGGTTATAACCACTAAGCATGGGCAAAAACACGGATGATCCTGAGGAATGAACTGGATTCAGTCTTATTCAAAGGTCAGGCTGCATGTTATGAGAGTGATTCTTATCTGATCTGAGCAGAAGTGGGTTTGAGGACTGACTCTTTCTAGAACTGCTCCCTCCACCCTCCTCAGCACTGTGAAGAAATCATGCAGGGACGCTGCTGCCAGGCAGACCCTCAATTAAGTGAGGCGGCTCTTAGGTGATAGTATTCCCGCCATCAGCAGCGCCTCATCCCGGTGCTTGTTCTTGTGCAGGCCTCATGTCTCTTAGCGGCATGGATGTGTTTGCTCTATAGCTGCATTGTGAGAGTCACAGCTGGATAAGAGGTAACAGTTAAGGGGCTTATCATAGTATAGACCAGGGGTTCTCAACTTTGGGTTCCAGACCCCATTGGAGGTTGTGAGACACTGAGAGGGGGTCTCCAGATGCCTTAAAAAACTAAGAAAATTTATTTAATTACACTGTTGCCTCTTTACACCAATGTAACCAAATTTGAACCCATTTTCATTTCGAACCCACTTTTCCCACCCATTTAGTCCATTTGAACACATTTTTGTCCTTTTTAAACCATTTCCACCTTTTTTTGCCTATTTTTGCCACTTTTATGGCAATTCTTGCCACTCTCCCCCTATTTTTGGCTTTGTTGACCTATTATTGCCACATTTTACAATTTGGATTGCCCATTTGTGCCTCAACTAACTCTTTTTTGCCAGTTTATATCAATTTTTCATCCCACTTCACCAAATGTCCACCTATTTTTGCCTCTTTAACAGTATTTCAGCCATTTTTTAATCCCCTTTTACCACTACATATGCCAGTTTTTGCCACTTTAACCCATTTTTTTTACTCTTTTATTTCTTTTTTTTTTTTTGCCCTTCTTACCAATTTCTGCAACATTTTAAATCTAATTTCTCCACCTTTTCCACCATTTTTTTGCCATTATTAACCCATTTTAACTATTTAACTTATTTAAACTGTAGGATTTACATTTTTAAGAGGGATACATATGTATTAAAAAGATATTCTTTGATAAGAGTGCTTATTATTCAGGTTTAGCTGGGTCCCAGAAGGCTCTCCCCTTCACCCCCCTAATGGGCGGCCTTGTCTGCACATGACTATTCTTGAATGTGCATGGCTGTGCTCAGCCACGTTCAGGTACAGTGGGGTTCCCCGTCTCTAGCATCATTTTTTTGGGGTCGCGGGCTGAAAAGGTTAAGAACCACTGCATTAGGAGACTTTCTGTTTAAGTATCACATCAGTTCCAAAAAAGTTGGGGCAATGAGTAAAATGTCAATAAAAACAGAATGCAGCGATTGTCAAATCTCAAAAACCCATATTTCATTTATGAAAGAACATAAATAACATATCAGATGTTGAGACTGAGACATTTTACCATTTCATGAAACATACAAGCACATTTTGAATTTGATGGCAGCAAGCAACACATCTCAAAAAAGTTGGGACAGGGTCATGTTCCCCATTGTGTAGCAGCATACTCTCTTCTTTGAACATTCTTGTGAAAGGTGTGGACTGCTGCCTGGCCAGTTCAGCACCCAGACGCTTCTACTGTGAATCCATGCTGTTGTCATGGATGCCCATGTTTACGTCTTAGAATACGGGTGTCAAACTCAAGGCCCGGGGGCCAAATCCGGCCTGTAGTACAGTTATACCCGGCCCACCAGATCATATATCTTAATTATAATGTGACGTCTTATTTTTTGACCTTTACATCCTCAATTTCAAATTTTTAAGTATTATTTTGACTTTCTAAACTTAAAATTTTGAATTTTTTCCCACGTTTTGACCTTTTTAGCTCCTTACTTTGACTTTTATCTCATAATTTCACCTATTGTATCCTCAGTTTTAAACTTTAAGGAATATTTTGACCTTTAAAACGCAAAATTGTAGTTCTTTTCATGTTTTAAAACCGATGATTTTGAAATTTAGCTCATATTTTGACCTTTAAAACTCATGATTTTAAATTTTTATCTCATGTTTTGACCATTTAAAATCATGATTTCAACTTTCTATTTCATATATTTGCCTTTTAAATATCTTTTTTTTACTTTAAATGCCATGTTTTGACCTTCTGAGCTGATAAGTTTGAAATTTTATCTCTGATTTTGAGCCTTTAAACTTATCATTTGGACTTTTTTTAATCTCAAAATCATTTATCATCAGTGCTAAGGATTTTTTCCCCCATAGTTCATTGCTGGTGAGAAGTTGACAGTCAATGGTTAACTGCTGGACCCAATATCAGGATTTGGCCCCTGCCGTGATAAAGTTGGACATACCTGTCTTAGAGACTCTGCCTCTCTAAAATGCTCCTTTTATACCCAGTCATGTTGACCTGTTGACAATAAGCCTAATTAGTTGTAAAATGCTCCTCCAGCTGTTTTTCAGCAGTGCTATTACTGTGGCTCTGTCCCTACTTTATTGAGATGTGTTGCTGCCATCAAATTCAAATGAGCTATAGATATTTTTCACAAAATGGTAAAAAGTCTCATTTTCAACATCTGATATGGTGTTTATGTTCCATTGTTAAAAAAAAAAAGAAAATGGGTTTAAGACATTTGCAAATCATTGCATTCTGTCTTTATTTACATTTTACACAGTGTCCCAACTTTTTTGGAAATAGGGTTGTGGATTCAAAGTCAGTTTTTAAAGGGACACCAGGCTGAAGGATGGAATGCCTCTCTGTTTTAATGCAGCATGCACTGATGCAAAACAAATGGAATTGATAGTTTTCCCTGAATTCATTAAACTAAAAGTGAAGATCCTGTTTTAAAGAAGTGCTGTAAGCTTGGGCAGGCCTTTGTGATGAAGTAAGGAAATATAACCATCAGGAAATCAGTGCCTGAAGTAAAGGGCAGATACGTCAAACTGCTCTGCTCAAACTCCAGTAAAAGGAAGGAAGTTTAGAGAGTGATGTGAACTGTTTTTATTTGTATTGTCAACAAAGGTGTAGGATTTTTTTCTCCATAAAGGTAGCGAGCATGACTTTAGCCTCCATGAGAGCTGATCTCCATATCACCTGTTCGTCATTGTCCTTTGTTTGTGCTCTGACGCCGTGTCCTCTTCCCCCTGACGTCGGCGGCGTCTGTTTGCAGCAGAGAGATCGGTGTGCTGATGACGCGTCTGACGGACGCTTCATTGACAGATAAGACGTGATAACCTTCAGACTCCCCTCTGGATCCTGTGAGGAGACATTTTATGAAGATACCAAACCAACAGCCGTTATTATACAGCGTTCTACTGCTGTGAGGCCTGACTCCCTTTATATTGATCTCTGTAATGATTTCACTGCAAGGAAACTCTCTAATCTGGACTTTAATCCTGTGGTAGTGTTTCTGAGTGTTTCAGACCAGAGTTAAATGCCTTATTTCACAGACTTCTGTCAAGTTTTATGTGTTTGATAGTGCTCTTATACATCTAAGATTAATTCTGTACCATTACTAACCCTATGTCCTGACTGTTTTATCATCAAATCAAAGATGAATTCATAAAGCCTGAAGATTGAAATCTTCCCTCTAAAGAGTGAAGCTGGTGTAATTTTATGTTAATCTTCAATGGGATTGTGCTGCTTAGCTATGGTTCGTGAGGAGGATTTTAAAGCACAGTCTCTCAGAGGCATTTGAAGGTCAGATTTAATCGTACTGCAGAGATGGACGTTAAGCTTTGGAGAGCTCTTATATGAACATATCTAGCCCCGACAGTCAGAGATGATGCACACAGCCCTGATGGTAAAACGTCCCATGGTGGGTTTGCAGGAAGTGAGCGACCAGACACACAACAAATCTGTATAATCATTCAGAAGTTGTATGAATATTTCTTATACTTTTTTATTTTGTGTTTTCGTACTTGGAGTGCCTCCCTCAAGGTTGGATGTCCGCCCACCTGTAGCTGCCTTGAAGGATAAATCCCACACTAGCAGAGAAAAAGGACAGTCATGCATACATACAGACAGGTGAGCGTTGGAAAACCTGCAAGGTGTCTCTTGCTCTGGCTATCGCTGGCATGGAGGCAGGACAATATTAACTAAAAAGCAGATCTTATCCACCCAAATTAAGCATAAAAGTGTGCTTAAAATTGTGCATAAGCCACTTAATTCTCAAAAAAATGAATGCTCTCAAGCCTCTTCAATCATCAGTGTCTAAGAGGACGAGGTTATAGACCGACCCCATGTATAGACTTTGGGTCTCCTGCGTCACAAGAAAGAAATCAACATGATTGTTGCTGAGATGTTTCCACACCTTGACTGGAGTTCACCTGTAAATCAAACTGACCGGCCATGATTTGAAAAGGCACACACCTCTCTATAGAGGTGGGGTACACACATAAGGATTTTCTAAATCTTAAGAGATTTTTTATCTGTTAGAGACCCCACACATGAAGATAAAAAATCAGGCATTGAACAGTTTTGCTCGTACTGTGTGTGGTGTGCTCTGATAATCTCAACACAGCACACCACACACATCATGATTCTGTCCCACCACCAATCTAGAATCTCGTCCACCAAGCCAAAAATCTTGCGTGATCACATGTCTAACAAAAACAAAGAAGAAACATAGCAACAACCTATAAACACAACACGCAACATGGAAGAGGACATACAAGTAGAGAGAAGGATGGTGTTCTTGGGACTATTTTTAACAGAAAAATCACGAACTAAAAAAGAGAAAAGACTGTGGAGAAAATCCTGGAGATAGCGCAAACATGGACTTTATAGTCTACTGGGCAAGCTAGAGGTGAGTTGTTGTCAAATGAAGCTAATGGCTGGTGTTATTAGCCTAGTAACACTAAAGCCTAAACGTAACAAAGCTAAATACACTTACGATGCTTCAGCAGGTCAGCCATGCTTGTTTTCATTTACGCCTGCTTCCTTGTTCCTCAGTCAGCTCGCTTCTTGATTGGCTACATTCCATTCCACGTCACAATTCACGGAGTCATGACTCAGGAGTCATTGGCTTTCCTAACACACATTAAGATTTTTGGTCGTAAATATTGAACAAGTTTAATATTTACGATTGTCAGCCTCGACTGTTTTTGGAGCCGATTATCGGGACAAATTCACTCTTAACACACCTCAGACCACAGGATAATCTTATAGGATAATCTTATAAGACATAAGATAATTGGGTGTTTGCTGTCCGTGGGTGGGAAGGGGGACAGTCGGGACAAAAACAGCCTGATTATCTTTATGTGTGTACCCCGTTTAAGATCAGTTTGCTGAGTGCCACCAGTATCTGTCCTTTAAGTCCTGACTCTAACCACACTGTGGAGCTACTTTTATAACAGAGCGTTATAAACAAAAGAAACAGTCAGCTTTTTCTTTCCAAGGACAGCAGAGGCAGCAGGTCCATCCCTGCTGACAGAGAGAAACTCTTCAGAATAAAGTCTCTTTCCTTCTCTTTCATTAGTCCTGAGCAAGGTCAGAGGTCAGGACCAACGCTGAAAAGAAGGTGAACAAAGGAGGTCTACTGAGAAGTGTTTTTCGTCTGGATAATAGTTAGATAATTTGGTAATTATTGATCCAGAGGGGCCAAATTACAGACTAAGGACTACCCTTATCGATACTAATATTGAGACTTTTCTAATGTTTGATGGAAAGAAAAAAAAAACAATTAAAAAGTTTAAAAGGTCATTTTTTAACCATTGTGTCTCTCCTGGATTTTCGTCTAAAACATCAGCCTTGTGGTGCACAGTGAAGCCCTTAAAATACTTTCTTCAGGACAACCAGGGCTTTAAGAATATGTGTGCTGCAGCAATGCCCTATCCAGACTCAGAATGAGAGGCTCCATCAAAGAAAGCTTGTGGCTAACATCAACAGGCAAGCAGAGGCAGCATCCAGGTGGCTGAGGCTTAAGCGCGACGTAACTCACTCAGCAGAGGGGAGATCTGATAGGGCGGAGTGGTGGTGGAGCCTGAGGGGCCGAGGGGTCCACCTCAGGATGCTGGGTTGTGTTCTCAAGCCCTCCAGAGGTGTCGTGGGCTTAATTTGGTAAAACACCTGTGACGGGGGGTGCCCACCAGATGACCAGTAGAAAGCACCAAAATGTTATGAATGCAATCTATCCGCAATCTATATGTTACACCTGAGAATTGTCAGTTTCTGAGCAAAAATATCTGATAGTATATGGTGTGGGTGATGAGATAGTTTGATTTGTGTGTGCAGTATTTAAGTGTAAATCCAGTCTTTATTCCCTCCATCAGATCTCAGCCTACAGAGGCGTCCTGTTGCTGTGAGCTCTGTGCATTAGTCACTTGAATGCTGCAGGACAGTGAGCCCACAGCTGGTCTTTGTCTCCATTGTAAACAGTGTTTAATGAGGATATCAGGCTGAAAACAGATAGCTGACCCCTCATTATAACCTCTTTTAAAGCCTGACTCTTGTGGCTTTTAAAGGCCCTTATTGATCCCCTCTGTTAACATGTTTTTTCCCGCTACAGGACCCAGCTCTCCATGTGGTCACAGTTGCTATAGAGCCTTGCAGTCTCGCTTTAATCAGATGAACGAGCCGAGCGGCACACATAAGTCATCATTATCTCCGAACACTGCTCACATTCTTTCCATTAGGCTGGCTGACGTTCATTAAGATCATTAGCTGTTTAAGGTGCAGCATCACATTCAAAGCATGGCAAAGTATTGATGTGCGTAAAAGCTCTCTCCATCAAAACACCATGTAATGCTCCTTTACATGTTTCTAGGAAGTGTCCCACCACCCACTTCCTCCTACACAAGGGAAACAAGTAAGTTAGAGGGTTGTTTGGTTTGGTTAGTTTAATGATTAGAACAAATTTCCTTTTAAATCCAACATCCATCCTCTTATTTAATCAAGAACAAATGTGAGATGTGGTTGTGACCTAAATGTCCGAAATCAGGCTAATATTTACACATTTTTCCATGTAATTTGGTGGACAGAAAGACCATTAAATGAAAAATGAAGTGACATGAGTGATGTTTCTGAGAGACGCTTTCTCATTATCCCCAAAGCGGGATGCATAGTGAGCTTATGTAACCGAAATGAATCCAAATAAACCATTTCTGTGTCTGACAAAGTCTAACCCATTAAGGATAAATTCTTTATGCTACTGCAGCTACATTAGCCAAGGCTGGAGGCATTATGTTTTTTTGTTTGTCCATCTGTCCATACAAGCCATTCTTGTGACAACCGTACCTCAAGAACACACTGAAGGGTTTTTATGAGACTTTGCACAAGTGTTCACCCTGGTGCAAGAATGAAGTGATCAGATTTTGGGGGTCAGAGATCATGGTCATGGGGATGATGAGCATCTTGCTTGTGAATGTGACATCTAACCCATTATGAATGCATTTTTTATGTCTCTGCAGATAAAAAAGCCAAGGCTGGAGGCATTATGTTTTTGGGTTGTCCATCTGTCCATCTGGGTCAGTCATGTGATCGCAGTATCTCAGGAACACTGTAAGGGCGGAGTCAAGAACTCTCAGATTTACGTGAACCATTGTATAAATATTCACGCAGACCCAAGGATTAACCGGTTAACTAAATAAGGAGGTCATAGATCAGCCCTTTCATGCATCCATTCATCCATCCATCCATCTATCCATCCATCTATCTATCTATCTATCTATCTATCTATCTATCTATCTATCTATCTATCTATCTATCTATCTATCTATCTATCTATCCACCCATGCATCCATCCAAAAATCCATCCATCCATCTATCTATCTATCTATCTATCTATCTATCTATCTATCTATCTATCTATCCACCCATGCATCCATCCAAAAATCCATCCATCCATCTATCTATCTATCTATCTATCTATCTATCTATCTATCTATCTATCTATCTATCTATCTATCTATCTATCTATCTATCTATCTATCTATCTATCTATCCACCCATGCATCCATCCAAAAATCCATCCATCCATCTATCTATCTATCTATCTATCTATCTATCTATCTATCTATCTATCTATCTATCTATCTATCTATCTATCTATCTATCTATCTATCTATCTATCCACCCATGCATCCATCCAAAAATCCATCCATCCATCTATCTATCTATCTATCTATCTATCTATCTATCTATCTATCTATCTATCTATCTATCTATCCACCCATGCATCCATCCAAAAATCCATCCATCCATCTATCTATCTATCTATCTATCTATCTATCTATCTATCTATCTATCTATCTATCTATCTATCTATCTATCTATCTATCTATCTATCCACCCATGCATCCATCCAAAAATCCATCCATCCATCTATCTATCTATCTATCTATCTATCTATCTATCTATCTATCTATCTATCTATCTATCTATCTATCTATCTATCCACCCATGCATCCATCCAAAAATCCATCCATCCATCTATCTATCTATCTATCTATCTATCTATCTATCTATCTATCTATCTATCTATCTATCTATCTATCTATCTATCCACCCATGCATCCATCCAAAAATCCATCCATCCATCTATCTATCTATCTATCTATCTATCTATCTATCTATCTATCTATCTATCTATCTATCTATCTATCTATCTATCTATCTATCTATCCACCCATGCATCCATCCAAAAATCCATCCATCCATCTATCTATCTATCTATCTATCTATCTATCTATCTATCTATCTATCTATCTATCCACCCATGCATCCATCCAAAAATCCATCCATCCATCTATCTATCTATCTATCTATCTATCTATCTATCTATCTATCTATCTATCTATCTATCTATCTATCTATCTATCCACCCATGCATCCATCCACAAATCCATCCATGCATCAATCCATCCACCCATGCATCCATTTTTCCATCCATCAGTTTATCTATCCATCCACTCATGCATTCATCAAGACATCCATTCATCCATTCATCCGACCATGCATCCATCCATCCATCCATCCATTTATCTATCCATCCATCCATCCGTCCATTCATCATCCATCAATGCATTCATCGATGCATTCATTGAGACATCCATCCATTTATCTATGCATCAATCCATCCATCCATCCACCCTTCCATCATTCATCAATCCATTTATCTATCTATCCATTCATCCATGCATCCATCCATTTATCTATCTATCTATCCATCCATCCATCCATTAATCCATTAATCCATCCATCCATCCATCCATCCATTCATGCATCTATCCATCCATCCATCCATCCATCCATCCATCCGTCCATCCATCCATCCATCCACCCATGAGTCGATCCATTCATCCATACATCTATTTATCTATCTATCCATCCATGCATCCATCCATCATCCCTCCATCCATCCATCCATGCATCCATCCATCAATATATCAATCCATCTATCATCCATTCCATTCCGTTCATCAATCCATCCATCCATGCATCCATCTATGCATCCATCCATGCATCCATCATCCATCCATCCACGCATCCAGCCATCCATCCATCCACCCATGCATCCATCCATCCATCCATCCATCCATTCATGTATCTATCCATCCCTCCACCCATCCATCCATCCATACATCCATGCATCCATTTATTTATCAATCCATCTATCATCCATTCCATTTCGTTCATCCATCCATCCATCCATCCATCCATCCATCCATCCATCCATCCATCCAGTCATCCATCCAAATCTCAAACTGTCCACTTTTAATCAGTCTATTCATTCACCAAACTTTTCATCAATCCATCAATCCATTTATCAATGTACCCATCCATTCATCCCCTAATCAATCCGTGGCCCACCAGACCATCTGTCCATCCATCTTCTTCCCTCTGTCTATTTCCAGGTCAGAGATAAGAAAAATGCTACAATCTGAATGGAGGAAAGCAGTGATGCTATTAGCCTGAAACGTATATTTTCAACACTTTCTCAGGCAAAACCATAACATGAATTAATCATTCTCATCGCCCTGCTTTGTCTTGTCAGAGGTGTCATCTCTGTGAGTCCTTTATGAGAAGTTGACATTAGGAAGATGGCCATGGTGAGTTGTTATCATGCGGCACAGCGTGGTAGAGATTGAAATCTTTGGCAGATGTTCTGTTATAGAGACACATATGGAGCTGTGGGGGCTGAGTCAAAGTTCCTCAAAGAGCCATTACTGAGACTGCTAATGAGTGACTTCAGTGCCCACACAATTCGTGAAGTAGGAGATTAACCGACTGCCACCAGTTGCATCAAGGACTTGCATTCTTTGGGGGGCCGAGCAGTGCTTTCTCACTAAAAGCCATGTCTCATGGTGCCATTATAGAGAACTCATCTCCGTGTTTATTGTGACAGATAAATCAGCTGCAGCCCCCTGGGCAGCTTCACTCTGAGCACAACAACAAACACACAACATGCTGTATTATTATTATTTATCATGTTTAGGCTTCATGCAGCTGACTCCTTACAGCACTTTGTGGTTTTTAATCACTAACTCCTATCACATGTCTCATCTGCTTTGCTGAAGAATAAAAGAAAACATGTAAATATAAACCACTCGGGGACAAATGATTTCAAAGCTGCAAATGAGACGAGGTTAACCTTTCTGGTGCTAAATTATGCAGATGTGGAATCGGCCAGAAGCCTCCTTTGTGAATACTTCCCATGACAAAATGGGACTAATGTGCTCATCATGAAGGGTGGAGATCAGCCTCCCCCAGGTGCTGCTGACATACAATCTTCCAATCATTCGCAAAGATCATCCCATTCACACCGCTACAAACTAATCTCACACTCCAGAGACGGAAAAGTCACACAAACCACGTAAAGACAACTATATTAGTCCAGTGTGTGTGCTTTAATGACACATTTATGAGCGCTAATGCTGATAAGTAATTCAAAGAGCAGATGGTAATGAAAGTCATAATTCTCACGGGGTGAAGAGTGGGGCAATAAAAGCTCTTCTTCTCATGGGAGAAGAGGAACTTTTCATGAATCTGAACTGATTTAAAGTGGACTCAGAGCAGAAAAGAGGCACCCATTAAAAGTATGACTATATGTGCCAACTGTAAAAGAAATGGTTTATTAAAAGAACCAAGCCAGGAGGACATATGACCCATTTAGAAATTTCCAGAAGTATTCAGAGTCAGAATATAAAAGGAAAATAATTTAAAATATCATAACCCCACTGCATTCACATAGAAAGACTTGAAAAGACAACTAATTCTAAATATTTTATACATAGCTTCCAGCGTGGAGGCCAAGAGGGCAAAAAGCAGTGAGGCAGCTACTATTGGCCACTAGGTGGCGCTGCCGCATCAGACATCTCTTCAAAACAACAGTACAGTGGCGTGCACAGACTTTTTCAAGCGCAGGGGCGAAAAGAACAAAAAGGGCACATACAGCACTTTCTCGCCACTGAAGAGGGCACTAAGTTTCACGTGTTTCCAGGGCACTTTAGACATGTTTATATGTTATACAAATGACACATTATATAGCCTTAAAACAGACTAACTAGACAGACTACTCAAGGTAGTTTGTAGTTAGGATCAGCATCCACAAGAACTGTGTAGATTCAACATTGGACTGTGAAGAACACACAGAAAGAAAGAAGGAAATCCCTAGGGGGTCTGGGGGTCTTCCACCAGAACATTTTTAATTAAGTAGATACCATTTCCTGTATTCTCTCGAGGGCACTTTAGCATATGTTTTGGCTCCAAAGAGGGCACTTTAGCACACGTTTTTGCTCTCGAGGGCACTTTAGCACATGTTTTGTTCTCCAGAGCACTTTAAAGTGTGTTTTGGCTCCCAAGAGGACACTTTAGCACACCTTTTGGCTCTGGAGGGCACTTTAGTACGTGTTTTTGCTACAAAGAGGGCACTCTAGCACATGTTTTGGCTCAAAGAGGGCAGTTTAGCACATATTTTGGCTCTTGAGGGCACTTTTGCACGTGTTTTGGCTCCAAGAGGGCACTTTAGCATGGGTATTTCAACAATTAGGCCACGAAGGGGGACCCACTCCCCCTGCCTCCACCCCCCACCCCCTGTGCATGTATACACCACTGGAAAACTGCAGAAAAACTTGGATATTCAAACTTGCATGTTTTTGTGTCCCTACACCGGGGGTGTCAAACTCAAGGCCTGGGGGCCAAATCCGGCCCGTAGTGCTGCTGTACCCGGCCTGCAAGGTTATATTTCTGTTGTAATTGGCCCGCTGGTATGAGGTCTGCAGATTTACAACTGAATAAAAATGTACACTTAACCTTTGAAAGGTGAAAAAGTAAGGAGTGAAAATATTTAGATAAAAAGTCAGGAATGTGGAAAAGAAATCAATTTTCATTTCATATTTTCTATTTTGCATCTCACAATCAAATTTATTGTTTGACTTTTTGTTTCATATTTTGACCTTTTAATTTCAAAATTTTGACTTTTTACATCAAAATTCAACCTTTAAAATTCACAGTTGTGAATTAAAAGTCATATTTGGACCTTTTCAACTCCTAACCTTGATTTTTAATCCCCTCATTTTGACCTTTTACATTCACAATTCAAACTTTTAACTCGTGTTTTTACCTTTTAAGCTCGTGATTTTGAATGTTATGTAATATTTCCATTCTTAAAACTCCCAACTTTGATGTTCTATCTTATATATTTGCCCTTTAAAATTATTATTTTGCCTTTGAATTTGTGTGTGTGTGTGTTGAACTAATGAGTTTGACTTTCATCTCAGATTTTGAGCTGTTAAACTAATTTTGACTGATTCTTATTCTTGGGTGGATTGTTGACAGGCTGGGGCCCATAGTTTTTGCTAGGAAAGCCTGAAAAAGTGTATTTTACATAATATGTGACCTTTAAGTTACGGAAGAGATGGCTTTTCTAACATAATGACCACGATCGTTTGGCTTTCAAACACTTCTGAAGTTACTGATGCTTGATGTCACTGTGAATACATCCATTTTATATACAGTCTATGGCAGGGGTCATCAACTACATTTGAATAAGGGCCAGATTTAGTCTCGACAGAAACTCTGGGGGCCGGACTTTCAAATACACAAAATTTAAATAAATATTTTGGTCTGATTGAAATATTATTGTGGCAGTATTTGATTTTCTTTCTTTCAAAATACAGGACATTTTTAGTCATTACCAGTGAGATCTATGCCTATTATTATATTATTATTATAATGGCCAAGGACACAGGCCTGACAACAGAACTGGCTGGACATGAAAATCCCAGAGAACGGGCCCTCTGTGATTTAGTACTAGTACATTTTTGACACTTTTAACCCATTTTTAATACATTTTGCCTCTTTAACCAAATTTTTGCAAGATTTTAACCTCTTTTAAATCACTTTTCCTGCATGTTTTATCCCATTTGTGCCACTCTTTCATCCATTTTTGCCACTTTTTTTCTATTTTTGCCCATTTTAACCCCTTTTTATTACATTTTTTTCAAAAATTTTTGCAAATTAAAAACCATTTTTTCCCACTTTTAACTCATTGTTGATTCTTTTGGCCCTTTTTGCCATTTCAACCCAATTTTTGAAAGACTTTAACCCAATTTAAACCACTTTTTTGGCATGTTTTATCCCCTTTGTGCCACTCTATTATCAGTTTTTGCCACTTTTTAACCCCTTTTCTTTACTTTCTTGCACTATTTTTTGTCATTTCTAACCAATTTTTTTTTTTTACACTTTTGGCCCCTTTGCCTCTCTTTTACCATTTTTGACACATTTTAACCTCTTTTCACCACTTTATCTGGCCATTTTTGCAGCACTTCTGCCAACTTTAACCCTTTTTAAATATCTACTAATTAAGACAGTAAATTTCAGTAAAACAGATATAATTTTAAGTCATTCCAAGACTATTTTAGAGTTAATTGTCCGTGGGATGGATTTAACGGCTGCAGACATTTAAAGCCAAAGGATGCTCTTAAAACCCCAACATCTTCTTTTCCTCTTTTTCCTAAGTTAATAATCTTTCGGGGGCCGGACAGGAAGCTTTGGGGGGCCTGATGTGGCCCCCGGGTGTTAAACTGAGGGTTAAACTGCTGTTAAACTGCTGATCTTAAACGAGAAGGTCTGGCTCCCAGTCTCTGTTCCAGTTCATCCCAAAGGCACTCAGTGAGGTTGAGGTCATGGATCTGTGCAAGTTCCTCCACACCAACCTGACCAATCCATGTCTTTATAATCCTTCCTTTGTGCACTGAGACATAGCTTTGTTGGATAAGAAAAGGGCCTCCCCAACTGTTGTCACAAAGTTGGAAGCAAAGCATCGTCCAAAATGTCTTGGTTTGCTTGAGCATTAAAATTGGCCTTCACTGGAGATAAGGGGCCTAGTCTAAACCTTGAGAAACAGCCCCATACCACTATTCCTCCTCCACCAAACTTCACAGTTGTCACAGTCCAGTCAGGCAGGTAATGTTCTCTTGGCATCCCCCAAACCCAGACTCACCCATCTGACCGCCAAACAGCGTGATTCATCACTTCACAGAACACGCTTCCACTGCTCCACAGTCCAGTAGGTGGGTTTTACTCCATCCAACACTTAGCACTGGACTTGCTTAAGTGAGGCATGCATGCAGGTGCTTAGTCATGGAAGCCAATTCATGAAGCTCCCACCGCAGTTTTTGTGTTGAAATTGATGCCAGGGAAAGTTTACACTCTTGGAATCAGCAGAGCATTGGTGACTTCTACACACCATGCACCTTAGCAGTCAACGAAACTGGATCACACTCTGTGATTTTACGTGGTCTTCCGATTTGTGGCTGAGTTGCTGCTGTTCCTAAACGCTTCCACTTTCAGATAATATCACTTACAGAACTCCTGACTTCAATAATTAATAATTACCTTAACATGTGTGGCCAAATACTTTTGTCCTAATAGTGTGCATAAGAAATTATGTAACAAAACCCCGGGACATAAACACACCTGATCCCATGAATAAATCAAATCCATGAAATAAAGTGTGAAAAAGCTTTTACATCAAGCAATGAAGTATCTTCTGTCCATAGACACAGATCTGGAACAGACAGCCCGGCGTTTCTTTTTGAAATCAGTCTATGATTAGGATTGATTTACCTGAATGTCTGCTGAGTACAGACTCATTAATTAGACGCACTGTGATTTCCAGTCCATGATGACTGATCATATATCTTCCCCTTCCTGTTGTAAGCTTCCTGTCTGCATAGAGGCGACGTGTTCAGATCTGACGTGGATAAGACAATGACAGAATGAAGTACAGAGCAGAATTTTATCTGTGTGTGGATCAGCAGAGGAGCCGGTGTAGTGACTTATAGTGTTACATGACTAGTATTTCGGCATGTGTAGAAGGATGTTTGTCATCTGAGCTTAGATGACAATGAATTATGAATGAGAGTTTAATACAGAGCAGATAGGGGGCTGTAAAAAAGGGCATAAATCTCTATAAAGCTGCAGATCTAACAATAAAGAAGCCAATCTCTCTCGACTCTTCATGTGAGCGACTTCACACTTGGCAGGAGCTCAGAGAGAGCAGTGTGAATGGTAGCGCTGAAGCTGCAAACTTTCTGTGCCATGCTGTTGTGATGGACATGGTTTAGCATTATCTTGCTGAACTACACAGGGTCTTCCCTGAAAGAGACATTGTCTGGATGGGAGCATATGTTGCTCGTAAAACCTCTGTCTACTTTTCAGCATTGATGCCTTTCCAGATGTGTAAGCTGCCCACGCGCCCCATAGCGCCCCAACTTTTTTGGAATTCAGTTTGTATAATTATTATCCCTTTGCTCAAAAGAAAATTCTTCTCAAGAATGAAAGATACGTTGGTTTTATGGAAGCCCATTTCCACCACTTAAAAAGAAAAATGTGGAAAATGGGCAATTAAAAAAAAGAATACTGAGTCATAATTATGAGAAAGAAAGTAAAAATTATTAGAAAAAATGTCAAAATTATGAGAAAAAATTGGAAATGATGAAATAAAAAGTTGATAATATGAGAAAGAAAGTAAAAATTATGAGACCGAAACTCAATTATGAGATAAGAAGTCAAATTAAGAGACAAAAAAAATCTAAATTTTAAGATAAAAAGTCAAAATGATAAGATAATAAAGTGAAAATGTTGAAATAAAAAGTCAATAATATGAGAAAGAAAGTCAAAATTATGAGACAAAAAGTCAGTTATGAGATAAAAAGTCGAAACAACAAGATAAAAAGTCAAAATGATAAAATAATAAAGTCATAGTTATGAGATAGAAAGTCAAAATTATAAGATAAAAAGTAAAAAAAAGTTAAGTTGTATCAAAAGTTAAAATCATGAAATAAAGTCAAAAATGTGAGAAGAAAAGTCAAAAATATGAGAAAGTCATACTTATGAGATAGAATCAAAATTATGAGAAAATAAAGTCACATGATATGAAGTCAAAACTATGAGAAAACAATGTCATACTTATGAGATAAAAGTCAAAATTATAAGAAAATAATGTCATACTTATGAGATAAAAGTCAAAATTATAAGAAAATAATGTCATACTTACGAGTGAAGTCAAAATTATGAGAAAATAATGTCATATTTACGAGATAAAGTCAAAATTATTAGAAAATAATGTCATATTTACGAGATAAAGTCAAAATTATGAGAAAATAATGTCATACTTACGAGATAAAGTCAAAATTGAAAAAATAATGTCATACTTATGAGATAAAAGTCAAATTTATGACTTTTTTTACAGTTATTTTTATCTAATAATTTTGACTTTTTATCTCATAACTGTTACTTAGGATATATATGTATTTTAAAGAATTGCCTTACTTTCACAGTTTTCTTTTTTATTAGGCAGAAATGGGCTTCCATAGTACAGATATGAGATAGATCGAAGAGAAAAACAATAACTAAGACAGGGCTGTAGCTGGTTACTGCTCATATTCACTGTGTGGTCTTCATCAAACCATGAAGTATTAGCTAGGCTCATTTGCATGTAGCCGCTACTTCTGATGGCTCAGGGGAGTTTAAACATGAAAGCTACATGAGATGTTCTGACGGGGCCTCTCAGGTGCACTGGTGCATGCTTGCTGGTGATTGTGTCCTTGAAAGGAGACTCTGTCCTGTCCCCACAACATCATAGGACATATTTCTATTTTGATGTGATATTTGCAGTTTGTTTTTTTGTAGTCTCTGCTCAGTGACAAGACCTCCAAACTGTCAGCACATCCAGGAAAAAACATCTTTTCCCTGAAGTCACAACCAGTGAAATGTCATGTTGACTTTGACGTGGAAAAGGTCTGCTGCTGTGGGCTCTGTGGGTTTTATTATGCAGACATTATCTTCTTTCAACAAAGCTGGGAGAAGTTCAACTATACTGCTCAGACAAGCACAACTCTCCCCTTTATGTAAACATACACATGCATGCTGTGGGCTTTTTCCTGCATAAAGATGATTTGAAAACGCTGAGCGTGTTGCATTGAAGAGGAGCTGCTTTGTTGAGCTGCAGGGCCGAGTATTAAGGCAAGGCTGTGCTGTGCCCTCGGGTATAAGAAAGAACCCAACTCATCACAGACCAGAGCCCAGCGCAGCACTCCTAACGAGGGCATGGAGGTCATCCATGGCGCTGATCACAGCCAGATGGAGGGGAACACGCTGGACAGCAGGATCAAAAGCATCAGAAGGAAGACAAATATCCACCGAGGCATGCTCTGAGAGAAAAGACGAGTTAAAAAAGAATGAGAGCTAAGGTGACCTACTCTTCAATGTAAAATGATTGTATGTATTCATATCACGTGAAGTTGTAGTGCTCAGAGTGCTGGGCTGAGCAGGATGAGGTTTGTGTGACAGCGGAGCACACTTCAAAGCCGGCGTAGCAGCGTTTTCTTGTACCTTAAGTGTTGCAGACGTTTCGGATCACAGCGAGGTTAGAGATCAGATTTGGAGCCTTTGAAGTGTGGTGGTTCATTTCCTGCTTATTTTGTGTTTCACACTAACAGTATGAAAGATAGCTGTAATAACATGGAAGGTGAGGAGTCAGAAACAATGGCAGCAAATCCAAGGACTGCCTTACAGGGACACTGCTGTGGTTTTGAAGTGAGGTTGCATGAGGTACTTCTAAGTATTTCAGCCATAGAAATTCTGGACCTCATTCACACAAAGCTTCCTAAGATTGTTATGATGTTTGTTGGTTGTAAACTGCTGAGGTAAGGCCTACACATGGGTGTGTATGTGACTGCCTGACTGACTGATTGATGATACTTTCAGGGCCGTACAGAGTTGTATCAGCGGAGGAGTAGCCAAATCTTATGGCGGTTTATGGAGCATAGTGGACCTCCGCTGATGCCATGCTCTGTTAACCTTGTGAAGCAGATGTTTGCCAGACATGTCTGCCGTCAGGCAAATCCATCTAGAAGAGATCCAATCAACAACATTGGGGCTGAACTGAACACTGGAACAATCAGCATCAGTTAAGGAGAGTGAGGCAGTGGTGACTCAAAGCTGTTTGCAATGGCTGCCTCCATGCAGTGATTACCTCAGATGTAGCTTTAGCATAGCGTCAGTTTTACTAAAACTGGACCACATTTCTTGCTTGCACTTTTGCCGACCTAACCTTGCAAAGCAGATGGATTTTGGGCCCAGGACCAATCAGTGTCGAGGGGCAGTACTTTCTGGCGCGGCAGAGTTGTGACGTAAGCAAGCAGCCAGAAGAGGCCAATGCAATAATGGTGGAAAACATTAGATTGGATGCTGCTAAAGCATCAGTCTTATCAGAACTTGATGACATTTCTTTGTTGGAGTTTACTCGTCGGTAGCGGCGCACCTTGGTTTGGGGCTACGACGTTACATGTTGTGTTGCTCTGATTGGCCCGTAAAGATGTGACAGACAGAATGTTCATCCAATCACCCTCCGAATTTTTTTGTTCAAAGGCTCTGCCCTTTCCAAGTGCTGTCTATGGAAGGTTTACCAGATGTGAAACAAATCCATCTGGCGTGTCAGGTTACTGCCGACCTGCTTCCGTATGAATTTGTGAGAGTTAGGAGGGAAAAGGAAAAGACCTAATACTTGTGTGAGTGGTTGTGTAAATGGTTGCTAGTGGAGGGATTAGCTTGGATTTAGCCACAGCTGCAGTTTTGTCAGAACTTGACAACATGTCTTTATTAAAACAAGGGCAGAGAGCGACACTGAAAGCTTTTCATTCAACTCCCGGTCTGCTTCAGCATGGGTTTGCCATCATTACAGGTGGGGTTTGCTGGAATACCCAATGGCTGCTGCAACGGTAGCTGTTAGCTCAGATGTAGCTGTAGGAAAGTGGCAGTGTAATCAAAACTGGACCACATTTCTTTTTAAAACAAGAGCAAAGAGACACACCAAAAGCTTGTCTTGGCAGAGAAGATGTTTATGCATGTCCCCCAACGGGCATGGAATCAGTTTTATCTACTGAAAGCTCTGCCGTTAACAATCTACGGCAGTGGTAGCCTGTCAGCTCAAGAGTAGCGTATGTGCAGAACAGCATATTGTCCTGTCGCTCTGACTGGCCCATCACGAATGTGACAGACAGAACGTTCCTCTAATCGCCTTCTGAGCATTTTTGGAAAATACCCTGCCCTTCCCAAACGCTTTCTATGGGAGCTTTCTCAGATAAATGTGAAACGTACCAATGGATATACGAAACAGTCTAACTGGCCTGTCAGGTTAATGCTGCTTCTCTAGCACTGTGGATGCGTTGCTAAGGGGAGCAGGCAGAGCTACTCCTATCCCCTGTCCAGCATTACAACAGGCATCCCAGGTAGTTTCAGTCAGCCATATACTAAGTTTTAACCTAGTCTTGTTTCTAGCCCAATGAAATAAACACTTTTTACATTTATCAAACCATCTTGAGTGCATTATTTTTGCCAGTGGTTTTTGGTCACAAGTTTACGACCCCTTCCATGATTACCAGTGATATGAGGGATACCAGAAGTGCTTCAGTTTGTACCCCTTTTTTGTATTACCAATCTGTTTAAAATATTAAGTAACAGAGAAACCTTACAGATGATGCTTCCACAAGCCTGAAGTTAAAAATTGCAGCAGATGAGGCACATGCCTGCTCCTGTCTTGAGTCTCTTAAATGATGACTTCTTGGTAATTATTGACATATTGTGGAGAAATACGTCGTCTTTGTTGTACTGTAAGTAAAAAGAAATATTGAGCATAGGAGTTGGGATATGATTTTATTAAACATATTGATTTTTTGATCAATATACTTAACTGTGAAGAACATTTGAACTAAGCAGGGAATGAAAAATGTGTTTAAGGAACTTAAGGTTATCCCTTGTACTTGCTGTAATATTCATTACACTATTACCCAAACATCAGGTCAGATATGAATTCAAAGAGGCTGGAAAACTGATGAAATGGTCACTATTTCAAAAATCCTAGAGAAATTTCCTTTAATGTTTTAAGTAACTGATCAAGTCACAACCCCAACAATTAGACTCAGGAGTTAACAAGCAACAAGATACAACAGTGTAATAACTGAGCCTTCTGTTCTCATTTTATTTACAATAGGATGGCGCTGTGGCATTTTTAAAATATGATGTCCTCTTAAATTAAGATTACATCTGAAAGTCATCCACTCCCCATATAAAAAATGTAAATATATCCTCTAAAGAAATTTATTACCAGCAGCAGGAAACAGTAAACTACAGATTTATTACGTTACAGTGCAACATGCCATCAATCTTTGTCTTCACATGCTAATGCATGTAAGTGATTGTCTATTTTATAGTGCAAAATTACTCAGCAAACAAGGTCAGTTTGTCCTTTTTCTTTTTATAACATTTCAGATATAATGTTTTTATAAATTACTAAAGTCTTATACTATTCACCTGCAACAGGAAATAACATCATATAAAGTTTTACATGTTTAAGTCTCCATTTTTGCACTAAGACACATTTACAACAGCCAAGAAAACAAATATACTGTAGCATTTTAGAAATAGGAGCAGCAAAGCAGCAATATAATATAAGATATGGGGTTTCCTAGCACTTAAGTCTTCTCAGCGATACAGACACATGCTGGTGTTCTGGTACAGGTACATGTAGGCGTCGCAAAACAGACGTTTGGCCACACCTTTCATGTCTCGAGGCACCTGATTGGCCAGCTCGGAGGGAGACATTTTCAGGTACATGGCAACCTCCGGGCAGGGCTGGACCTCAGGGATGTTGAAGCCATCTGATTCTCCTGAACACACAGAAACAAATGAGCCAAAGAGGAAAAGGTGTAAATGAAGCACAGACTGAGAAAAACTGAATAAAAGACAACTCACCTTCTCTGTCCGCCATGCTGTCAAAGAAGAGCCAGTCTTCCTGGTTCGGTCCGTATTTGATGAAGGACACGTAGTGGCTCGTCTCGATGCAGAGCACAGCGAACAGCTCCAGTTTTTCTTTGGGCAGAGCGTGAGCTGTGCCACGATTCATGAAGCCCTTTGGGATGTCCAGATCAGCGGGTTTATGGGACATACGCTGAGGATGAGAGTGCACCTGGAGGAGAAAGCACACAGTATGAATTAGATTCATAACAGAGAATTATGAACTTTTACCCTAGGATGAAATGAGTATCAAAATATCTCTCTGTTACCTGAGTGTTTTGGTGTTATTTATTCCACCAAGTAAACTATTAAGGAGGGAATGAACAAGCAGCAATCTCAAAAATGAAAATGAAGCCAATGCATGAGTGCAAAAGAACTGCAGTTCTTCAAGTGTCCACTAGGGGCTGGCTGCAGAAATGCCAGAAGTCACATACACACCCATGTTAAAATGCAGATTTTATGCAGAAACAAATTTTGGTAGAAAGTTCATGTTTTTATGAACACATGATGTACAGAGGTGAATTTTTTGAAAACTCCTGTATTTGGGTTTTAACACTCTCAGCCCAACATTGTTGTATATGCCAAGAAAACACAGTCTATGGAAACTTGAACAACTTTTGAACCATAAATAGCCCCTTACTTTTTAGTCGTTGTGCCATTCTAATGACACTACCCATGCCTCATAACCCTTTAAAGAGCATTTTAGCAAGCCTGAGACTTGGGTGACTTTTCAGGGTCTTTAGGGAATTAATCCACACTTATAAATCCAACATTGAATGTCTTTTAATCCATTTTTGATTATTTGTCACCTCAGCTGTTAATGCTAACCACCCTAATGTTCTCCCTGAATGCTTGACCAATGGCAGGCTATTCTATCATCCCGTCATGCTGTGTTAAACTGCACGTCTAACTGGGCTGATTATGCAGGAGACAGCCTAATCACCTCTTATTTGAGAGAAAGAGAGTCAGAGAGCCCCATGATGTAGCCCTCAGTGTCACTACAAGAACTACTTTGAATAATGGCACAAATACAGCTAAAATAAAATAAGTGCAAGGACTTAAATGGTAAATATTTCAATATTTTGAAGACTTTTTGTCACAGAATGGCTTTTTTTCACTTTTTGGCCTGTAAGATATTAAAAAAAATGTTAAGTCATTAATGTTTACTATTTAATCTTCACATTCGATTTCTGTTTCTTATTTTCTTTGGTCTATATAGTTCCATAACTTTTAAAATTCAAGTGACATTACTGCAGCACACATATTCTTTGAGCCCAGGTTGTTCTAATAAAAAAAAAAAAAAAAAAAAAAAAAAAACAAACCACAGATGTTCACAGCTTGGCTGTGCACCACAAGGTTGATGTTTTACAAGCATTTTAAGACAAGTCAGGAGAGAAAAAAATGGTTAAAAAATAGATTAGGCTTGAGGGGTTAAGAATGATATTTTAAATCCCTGTAAATCCTTGGTTCCCAACTGGTGGGTCAGGACTCAAAAGAGGGACGGACATGTGTACTTGAAAAAACAGTCTATTATATGCTTCTATCTCATATCTTGAAGGAAATGCCTAATTAATTTTTCAATGAATTGTAACAATTACCAGCAAAAAAAAAAAAAATGTAAATGATATTCTGATTATGTATAATTGTTTGTTAACAGTTGATTGCTCCCTGTGGGTGGGCAGTGAGTCTTTGCCCCAAGTGAAGGAGTTGAAGTATCTCAGGATCTTATTCACTAGTGAGGGTAAAGGGAGCATGAGCAGTAGAGCAGGCATTGTGCCAATTGTTGTGGTGAAGAGGGAGCTGAGCCAGAAGGAAAAACTTTTGATTTACCAGTGGATCTACCTCCCAACTCTCACCTATGGTCATGAACTCTGGGTAATGACCGAAAGAACATGATAGGCACGTCCAGTTGGGAGGAGACCTTGGGAAGACCCAGATTGCATTGGAAGGACTATATATCCCGCCTGGTCTTGGATCCCTCAGAAGGAGTTGGAAAGAGTTGCTAGAGAGAAAGGGTGTCTGGGTGGACTTGCTCAGGCTGCTACCACTGCGACCCAGCTTCGGATAGGTAGGGGATGAATGGAGGGATGGTATATTTGTTTGCGTCATGATTTTGAGATTCTTGAAGGCCTGTTTTTGGCTCCATTGCTGTTTGTGGAATAGTGCTCTATAAATAAAATTGCCTTTCTTGCCATACCACCGTAAGCTCTGCCAGACAGTCAGGAAAGAGGACCAGATGGTCTCTGCCCTTGTACCTCCAAAATGAATTCATATATCCTGAGCCAGGTTGGACATTTGTGCAGACTTTAAAGAAAATCCCTCAAAGCATCTTTTAGGAATAGATGAACCTGTGGCAAAATGACCTCAAACTTTACCCTCAACCTCCCAACCTACAGTTCATCCTTGAGCCAGAGTGGACATTTGTCCAAAGTTTGAAGAAAATCCCTCAAAGAATTTCTGAGATATCACATTCACATCAATGGCCTGGATAGACCTTAATACATATTTACAGGAAACCGTTGAACATAGTGCCCCTGGTCATCACCAGCACAGAGGCATTAAAATGTTTACAGCTTGGTTTGTAGTGTGAGTAGTTTATATCTTCATAGGTGCATGCTGTACAGGGGGTTGTTTAAAAATATCTCATTATAAGAGTATGTATCATCAAATTCCAATGGGTAACATAATTACCTCATGCAGTCTGTTTATATGCCTGAGATACTTTTACTATCTTCACTAGTCTCTCCTCAGTGGCAAACACTCAACACCTATCCTAATTTTAATGTTGGAAGAAAAGCTGTAAAAAGCATTTTTCTGGGCAGTTTAGTTTGTTTACAGGCTTTGAGACAGATGTGAGCTGCTGTTTTAAATGAAACATGTAATATATTTGACATATTTAACAATTCAAACAGGATAGGATATTGTTTGTAGACTCTATGTCATTTTTAAAGCCATATAACTCTGCTACAGAAACTGTTAACATTGGAGAAAACAATTTATTTTGAAGTTTTTTTTTTTCTCTTTCATATCTGACAGTAAACAATAAGTTATTACTCTGATAAAGAGAAAGGAAAAGTAAACTAACTGCAGGCCTGGAGCAAGCTGAAAAAAGATAACTAAAAATATATTCTTACATAAGTAGACATACTGTATGGTGATAAACTTTTCATTTGGATTCTTTAAAATCTTGCTCACTCTTTTTTCCAAGTATCCCAAAGTTTCCTTTCACAGCTACTGGTATTTTGTTAGGTTTGTTCCCTCCCTGTCAGCTTCATGCCTTCAACTTTCCAACAGCTGGTCCTAAATACTGCTAAAAACCAACAGATTATTTCATTCAAAGACAAACAATCAAGTGGCACCTGTAGAGAACACATCCTGCAGAAGATTTTGAATCCTGTCCGGCTGAAAGCAGGATCCTCAAAACAGTTGTTGCACTCTTCTTCAGCCAGGTTTCCACAGATAATACACTGCTGAGGCCCTGAAATACACAGCACATGTTAGATTCAGTGTTCATCTGTGTGAAACTGTAGTGGTCCATGTGTGCTGTATGCATGAGTGTTTATGTGCCCATTGTTACCTTCAGAGAGGAGACCAGTGATGTCCAGCTCCAGAGAAGGAATGATCTTGTCAAACATTTTGAATTTCTTCCCGAAGCGAGGCATCTGGAGGATGAGGCAGGATGGAGCCTGGCATAATAAGGCAATAAATTAAACAAGATAACAAGATAACACAACGAACAATGAAAAAATAATTTAAATCAGGCAGCTGAGCTAAGCTGCTGAAAAACTTTGCAATAGAGCCATCTGCTGGAGAATCCCAGTAAGTATCAAATAAAGGCTTTTGCTACTTCAAGGGATTAAATGCGACTTTAAGAGTACTGAATGAAATGTAAGGGTATTAAATGCGCTTTGAGAATATCTAATGCAACTTTGAGAGCATTAAATGACATATTAAGAATCTAAAATGCCACACTGACAGTTTTAAATGCAACTTTAAGAGAATGAAATGCAGTTTGAAAGTGTGGAATGCACCACTGAAAATATTAAATGGAAAACTTTGTATTAAATACAATATCGAGAGTATTAAATGCAACTTTACGCAAAGTCAATGCAACTTTCACAGCAACGAATCCCACTGACAGAGTTTTAATGCAACTTTGAATATACTGAATGCAACTTTGAGAGTACTGAATGAAAACTGATGTCACTGAATCACTCATATTGTCTTCTGTTTTAAGATTATCCCTCCACTGCAGTAAGTGCCACTATGAGTGGGGCAGCACAACATCTAGTAGCTGCAATACTTCTCCAGTAGAGTGGTGTTGAACACAGTTCCTTGTATCATTTTGTCCAGTGCATGCGTTAGCCTGAGTGTCAATGACCTTTTCATTACTCAGGATTGCAGCTACTAGATGTCCTGCTGCCGAACTCAAAGTGACACTCACATGTTACATCTAAAAACTTAAGGACATATTCAAGACACATGACCCTTTACACACACATAAGCAGAATGCATATAGCTCCATTTATACTTTTAAATGTTTTTAATTTTCTATCAGTATTTCATGAGATTTTACATCTGCCAAATTGATTTGAGTTATTTTTTGTCTTTTGATTGTTGCTGCTTTGGAGCTTGAAAGTAAAGCAGGTATATCGATTTGCCAGTTTTTCAGAAACGTTCTGTTATGATGACTATTTTCATAATTATTATAACAGGATGACAACAAAAAACTGTACGATCCCACCTCTGCCAGCTTTAGTCCCGCACTGCGAAAGGAATGTTCCAGAAGCTGCTGGACCGTTGGCAACACCAGGCTGTGGTTCTGATCCAAGAAGATCTGATAGCAGTAACTCTCCTGGACTTTACTACCAGCTGAGCTACAGCAGCGAGGGAGGGAGACAAATATGAAGCATGAGATTAAATTCTTCAGAACTGTATTGTACTCATGCTGTGAAGAGGGAAAGTAAAGATGATGTGATGTAAACATACAGTTTGAGTAGAGGATCCAGGGCCAGAATGTGGTGCATGATGACGGTAAGAAACTCTTCTGGATCTAAAACACAAAACCACATCAGAATGAACTTGAAATTTTAATATTCCTGACAGTCAACTAATTTAAAGTCTATATGACAACCAGGGGCATTAAGTTAAATTGCTGCTGTAGGTTGATTAAGCCACAAAGGAGCTTATTTTCGATTAATTTCTGTGCACTAACTGCCTATTAATTTTCCCATTTACTCTGCAGTAAACTCATATTTATTATCACCTTCACTATTGAATTGAATTGAGCTACAAAGACTTCACCAAAAATATCTCTTTTGTGGGTGTCTTACATACTAACATTTATTAAAATCAGAACAGCTGAGCTGTGTTTGATTGTATGCATAATCTCTTAAAAATTTCTGCACTTTTTAAAGTCATTTAGGCATTAAAAATATAGAAATAAAAGGAACTGTGTTTAAAAATAAGTGGCACTCAAACTGACCCTTCTCCTCCGTTGTGAAGGAGTGACTGTAGCCGTGTTTCTGCAGCTGCTGTCGCAGCTTCATGATGTGCCTACAATCCACAAATCCTTTCCTGCAGTAACATACATGAAGTATTAGACATTGTTTTTTTACTGTAATAAATTAAAGATGAAATGATAAAACTCATTTCAAAATGCATAAAGGCACACACTTGCGTAGGGGGTTAACAATGTCATAGAGCAGTGTGCTCTGAATCAGGGCATCTTGAGGTTTTGTTGATATAAACAGCATGGAGTCAAGCACAGAGGAGCAGGAAAACAGGCTGAAAAGCACCAAGAAACAAGAGTTAGGGCAAAAAAGCCATGACATAAAAGTGAGTCAAATTTTTACTGAATTTAATAGTTTACAAAGCAACCCAACTTTTTTGGTACTAAAGTAAAGCAAACATTCTGAGCAGGGTGACAATCTTCAGAGCAGCCAATGCTGATGATTTTTTAAATCTTTTTTACTGTTTTTACTCTCTGAATTGCTTTTTGTTTATATAAAAGGGATTCAATTAATAAAGTAAAGTTGACTTCACTCAGCATTTTATATCTGTCTGGAAACTAGGAAAGCATTCATGAAAATATGGAGAAGATGTGGACTGATGTCAGAAATATGGTGGGTGTTTTTCACACTTGACTGGATAAAATCAGCCAAGCACTCAAAGACTAACTTCTATTTAGTTTAATAATTAGGTAATTAGAGCTATGCTCTGACCTGAAGAGGGCAGCATCCATGTAGCAGGAGTTGCAGTGTCCTTGGATCCCCTTCATTCGTCCAATCAGGACCTGGTTCACCTGCTCCGCGCTGACAGGAGGAACCGTCTCCAGCTTCTCTGCATCGTCCTCCATCTCTGTGTCTACAGTAGCATGTAGAAATCATTGTGTGTATTAACATTTAGAATATAACCACATCACACAAACTGCATTTTTCTGCTGACATGTATTAATATGCATGGTAAACATTTGAACAGGGACATTTACAGTTTGTGCACAGAGCCAGCTCTGTTTTGAAGAAGCAGTAGATACTTGTGCCCTACTGAAAGGATAAGGATACGCTACATTCAGCTAGTCCTATGACACTCTCAGAGGTGATCTTCAGTGTCCCAGAGCCCAGACAGGCTGAGTCGCACAGAGATGAGAGAGGAGCAGGGCAGTAGACAGTCTGGTAATTTCAAATTTGGGGCTTCATTTAAAATGTTCAGGGCTCATGATCGGCCTCTTTTGAGTGTGTGCCGCTCTGGGAAACCACCTATACCTGAGGGTACTGTTGAATATATTGCCAGATTAAAGGCTGATTTAAGATTTATACTGCTTATATGTACGGTCACTTTATCAGCTGTAAATTTCAGCATAAATTTTCATATTAACAGAAACTGAATTTAACTTTTTAGGCAAATATCTGCTGATAATATCATACATCCCTAAAAGAATTCTCACAAGACTACGGTGACAAACAGACTCTCCAGACCATAGGGCATGGCTGTGTTTCATGGCTTAAAATGACAAACAGGAAACACTCATATCTATGCTGATATGCATGTTGATATTTAAAGTCAATCACTTAATCTTGCTTTCAGATGATTAGTAGCACTTGTGTGCTGCTTTTCTCCTGCAGAAACTCACAGAAACATTGAAAGGGGACAGGAATGGAGGGGGAAGTCTGGAGACAGGAGCTGATGGGGGAGAGTGGTTGTGTTGGTCTGAAAATCTGCTCTGCATGGTAAGCCTTTAATACCAAAGTTCACACAATAAAACTACTTTGTAAACTTTGACAAAAGGTCTTTATCTGTGTGGATCTTTTCTTGTAATGTTGCCAGACAGCTAAAATAAAGTCTGTCAGAGCCAAAAAGGACATAGATGGATGTACTTTGAAGAAGCACAAATGCCTGCAATGAATACTTAACAGCTATTACAGCCAGGTTCTGGAGCAGTTACATGAGGTATCTGATACCTAGTTAAACCCTAAAATATGTGTGAGGAGTGCCAGGGTTGCATGTACTGGAATTTCCCTTTAAATGGGTCTGTCAGCAACACCGCAACAGCACTTTTCCTGTATCTGCACCACTTTTGACACAAGGTGGCACTAACAGCATGATTCAATCTGGACTTTCTCTCAACAAAAACAAATCTGCATACAAGGAATAAATCAAGACAAACAAAATGACATGATAAATCATTTCCTGACCTGTGTTTTTTAGTTTATGCATCGCCTCATTGTGATTGGCTGATGGGCTCTGAAATCGTGAGTCAGGACGGCAGGAGCTGAGCTTCACAAAAAGAGCCCTCTTTGGAGGGCATATGAAGAAACGCTGACCTTTGAGGGTGCCATCACTCGTTCCTCTGTCTTCCTCCTGGAGAACCATTAATGAGGATCACAGTTATACACTCAGTGATAGATCAAGAGAAAATACATTTAGAAAGCAGTAATTAGCAATAGTTCATATGAGCTTCATCATAACAGAAATGTAGCTTGTTCTATAGAAGGTGTTGTCTTCTCATAGTTGTTGTTCTGTTATTTTTAGTTCAGACTTTAAGTTTTCTCAGTAACAGGCCATTGCAGATATTACCAGCTCCAGTCCAGCCATGATTTCCTGTCGATCCGGTAGATTACCGATCCAGCGGATGATTCCATATAAATTATTCCCCGGTGACACAGACACCTCCACAAGACAATTTAAACTCAGATCTAGGTACGGATCTTCAAAGAGTTTCTCAGCTTGGGGTGTATCAACATCCATTTTCTCTGTCTCTAAATAAGGGAATACATGAAGATCTGAGTTCATCATACAGAATGTGGGTTATTAGATTCACACTTTTCCATGCAAATAGGAATTCAAACCTGAAGGGACCTCTCCTTTAGCAACAGAATGGAGAGGAACTTCAATTTCACCTCCTTGCTTTCCGTTCTCATCCTTGTCCTGAAAAGAGTAACAAAGGAAGATTAACACCTATTCTGACATTCTGAGTTTACCCAGAATTTTCTAGTGATTCCAGTGATAGGGGCAGGTAGTGTTTATTTCACTCAAAGGAAGTTAGTGAAGAGATATGAGTATTGGTTATGTATGCTCTAATTTTTTGTTTTTAGCTATCTGATGTATTTGTTTTGGCTACTTGAATCCAGCCTGCTACAATAAGAGCGAGGAAAGATTCTCAGTGTCTCCTAGGGGTGTGACAAGATTTCGTGCCACGAGATCTCGCAAGATCTCGTTGTGGAAAAATCAATCTTGCGAGATCAATATTACGCAGACACTTATAGCAGCAGCTCTCCTTGCAGAAAACAATGCCAAACTTTAAATTATAAAAGATCACTAAGATGTCCTGGACACTTAAAGGGATACTTCGACATTTTGGAAAATTCGCCCATTGCCATAATTCCTGTAGTCTTAGTAATAGGTCAGTTTACTTTAGTTGTTGGTGCAAGCTGTTTCTAGATCTGGGGGGACCGTTGAACCAGCTGCACTGCTAACACTATGTTAGCAGACGGAATTTTTGCTTTCCCTCATCAAACTCATCAAATACACAATCCAACAACTCCAAACTGCTTTCGTGGACAAGTTGTGACCTGTACATTCACCACGCTATGAAATAATCATGGAACATTACGAGACGGAGATGTTTTAAAGTTAAATACAAAGCCGGAACTACACTCCAGACATGGCTGCTGCACTGTGTCACTCCGCCCAGTGGTTTACTCAAGAAATGGTTCCGAGTATTTGCTTCATGTGTCGTAATGTTACATAATTATACATTACTATTTCATAGCGTGATGAATGTGCAGGTCACAACTTGTTCATGAGAGCATTTTGGAGTTGTTGGATTGTGTATTTGATGAGTTTGATGAGGGAAAGCAAAAATTCCGTCTGCTAACATAGTGTTAGCAGTGCAGCTGGTTCAACGGTCCCCCCAGATCTAGAAACAGCTTGCACCGACAATTGAAGGAAACGGACCTATTACTAAGACTATAGGAATTATGGCAATGGGCGAATTTTCCAAAATGTTGAAGTATCCCTTTAAAAACTGTTGGTTAGAGAGCAAATGAAGAAACAGGGCTGATCGTGATCCATTAAGATGACTGTTCCAACCCCCACCCCCTCCTCCGCATGCGCTACTTGGGGCCACATGATCCGTCTATGCATAATAAGTTCATCATAACGGTGAGAAATGATGAAATGCTGCTGTGCAGTCTCCGTGAGGAGAATACAGGCTTATTTTTTTGGTTCGTGTATGAGCCAAACTCGCTCATTGTGCCGGTATCTGTGACTTTGTAACTTTGATTCAGGCGTTGCTTTGTCATGTCTCCTTCTCATCTCACTGTCTGTCAGTCACACGTCCATCAGCTGTTGGCAGCTCGTATCAGCAATCAGAAGCTTAACATGTGCAATGCAACGGGCCATTGTATACTGCAGCGCTAAACTCAGCAGAACAAACTCTGATTGAGCGCTATAGAATCCACTGTTAGTTCCCAAAAAGCAAAGCTCTAGCCCCAGTTAAACGTGCACTGTTTGTTGTCTGACCGCAGACAGAGCAGAGACACACACTCGCTCACCAACCCACACATATTAACACACACACTCATCTGTGGGTCATGTCCAACACTGTCAAAGCTCATATGAGAAAAAAGACCACAAAATGATAAAATAATCTATTTCTCTAAATTACAGCAAAGGTGTTATTGACTTAAAGATTTATTTTGAGTGTTTTAAATATAGGTGTCCTTAAAGACGGTGATAAATAGTTTGATTTTACTGATGTAGCTCTTTATAAATCAGCCTGTTGTAAACAGTGCTTTGAGTACTTTCACAATAATCTAAATGCCTATATTACATATAATTAAATATAATGTTAAAAATAGTTATTGTAACTGTAGTGATGAGTGCATAGTGTAGTAAATTTAAGATTGTGTAGACTGCTGAAATGAAAGGTTTGATTTGAAGAGCATTAAAATGTACAGTTTGAGTCAGAGTTAGACCAGACAAACTGTTTGGAAGCATTGATAGCCTATTCAGTACAACAGGAATTAATTATGACATTTTTGAATAGACATGAATGCTTTACACTTATGACTTTCAGTTGTATAAATGACATATTATCCACCCATGTATTTTTTCCAAAACTAAAAAAAAAGTGTAAAATCTCGTCGTGTGGGCCCAAATCTTCTCTCGTCTCGTTAGATAAGTGTCTTGTCACACCCCTAATGGTAAGATACGTTATATTATTCAAGAATCTGAGATAGCAGCAGTATGTAGTTATCAAAACAATGAAACCAAGATTTGATCCTTGGGGAACACCTAGTAATATTCCTATGCTCAGACTCGTACTTTTTAACAGGAAAAATTCTAGTTTATCTTGTAATAAGACATTTGACTGCATTCGCTCCTGCAGCTGAGGTCAGAAAGCACTTAGAAAATTTCAGCAAGTTTTCATGAGTCTTTTGATACAACATGTTATTCAGCTGAGTCTTTCCTTCATTCAAACAAACTTGGGGGGAAAAAAACAGGAAGAAGAAAGATAACTAACCGTTGATATACGAACAAAACATCCTCCATCCTTGTCCAGTACGTTCACCACCATCCCATGACAAATGTTTTCATCGACAAAGTACATGACCCTGTCCCCAATCTTGAGTTCCTCTTCCTCTGGCTGAGGTGAAGGCTGATGAATGGATGATGACAAGGAGCTGGGAACTAAAGGCCTGACTCTGGAGAATGGTGCAAAAACACCACACTTTTTGGGGCAGGAGAACAAAGTTCTGAAATTGTAGGTTCCATCAGTATCCCCCTTCCCTTTGTCTTCATCCTGTGGAGATAAGAAGCACAGCAGTAAATTACCTTCACTGTTCAGTATTTCAAAAATATCCACAGTATGTGCCATGGGGCTCTAAATCAAAACAATAACAAAAGATATCAAAGGTACATTTAAGGTACAATGAGAAGCAGGGGTGTAAAGGTACGCGTTTTCGTACTGTATCCATTAGGTACGGGCCTCTCAGTACAGTACAGACATGTACTGAACGGATACATGTGGAACGAAGCTCATACATAGATGGAAAACCAGAGAGCAACTCACTGTCACTCTGTCCTGGCAACCACACAACCACAGCAAACGACAGCAACAGCCTGAATATTCCCCAATAAAAGTGTCCCTTTTTAGGAACAATTTGTTTCCCAGTAAAAAACATCAGTGGACAAAGACAACAACAGTAGCGCTGACATTATTCAGCAGCTGTGTCGCTGACAGCACGCTGTCCAGCAGACCAATCAAAGCATTTTAAAAGGCTCCACTCAAACAAGAACGTCACTGTAACAAGGAAGAACAATAAAAGGTCTCACAAGCCAGCTACGAATTTCCTATGATTTAAGATCTTTATATTATAACAATGGTGCTCTGGTTTTTGAATCAAATTAATTCTAAATGCAGTACCTTCAACTGTCAGCCTCGGAGGACAGGGAGAGGGGACTCCATCATATCTGCAGCTGTGTCATAGGTAAAGTTATCCTCGACGACTCTAACATCTTTATCCACCGAAATGTGCTGTAAAAAGTTCTCCCAAACTTTGCAGCAGATCCCACTGGTTAAAAAAGTAATTCAGTGCTGAAGTCCGTGTTGAACGTACTTAGCATACTTAACAAGCTAACTTATGGTTGTATGATGATGTGTTCAAGTTGGCTGGGAAATTTCAGTGTTTAAAAAAGGGGTATAAATGTGTCAATATATTTAATTAAAATAACCTAGTAATTCAAAAATGTATTTATTATTTAATATTTGTATTAATTATTTTTTTATTAATTGAAGACCTTTTGGAAGAAGACTGCTGCATTATTAATAATTTAAATGTAATTTATTCTGCCTATTTTATAATTCTGTTATTTATTCACTTTAATAACCGTACTGAAAACGCACCGAACAGAAATTTTTCTGTACCATTACACCCCTTTTGAGAAGGAACCTCTGCTATTCAACACCCAACTCTCTCAATGAAAAAGGAACTAGCATGTTCTCCCCATGCATGCATGCATGGGCTCTCTCTCTGAATACTCTTACCTCCCCTACAGACTAAAAACCATGCTTTGTTAGGTGGAGTGGGGACTATAAATTACCCTTAGATTTAAACTGCCTGGTTGTTTGTCTCTATCTGTTGGCCTCTCAGTTTAGTGGTGATGAATCTAAGGTGTACCCCACCTTTTGCCCAGGAGCAGCTGGAATTGGCTCAAGCCCCCTGCAACCCCAAACAGGATAAGACATGTAGATAATGGTTGGATGGGTCAATAAAAAACTTGTCTAAGTACAGTTTAAATTGGGTAGACATCATAAAACAAGTTTCATTTATATGCATGACTTTGCTGTTTGGAAGGAAACACAAGTATTAGATAAATATCTTAGAGGCTTAGCAATAAAAAAAAATCATTTATGGAGCAATACCAGTAGGAGAAATAAGTTTTAAAATTGTCCCACCTGCAGTTCAATGCCAAAAACAGTCCCTGATAGGGGGGTGGACCTCTTTGTTGCTCCGATGTAGCGGATTATGCCTCTGAGCTCCTCTCCTTCCTTTTCCACAGTCACTGCAGTTCCCTCAGTGAGTCCCAGAGCTGTCTGGAGAGTTTTTCTCTCTTTAAACCACTTCAGCCTCTCTTCATCATCTGGTAGAGCCAGCAGCATCATGGCCTCTTTTTCACCCAGTGGCTCCAAGTGGCTTGTCTCGACATCATAATCCAATGATACATATGAGCCCATGAAGAAGATGCACAACTTGGAGGGAGAGGGATCTTTTTTGATTGTTACATTATATTTACGTGTTCTCATGTAGCATATGCAGCCAGCATTAACATACGTTCTGCATTCAGTTTTTCTTGTTAAGATGAAGTACACATTTTCTGGTGACGTCATGTTGCTCTGTCCAGGAAATGAATTATATCAGGATCTGTTTAGAAACAGACAAATACAGTACACATCAAGGTTATTGTTATACACATTACCTGAAGAAATAACAAAACCTGATTGTTAAAAACATGTCTGTCACCTGAAATTAAAATAGAGACCTTACTATGACACAAACACAATGACTGAAACATATCCTCGATGGTTTATATTTTTGCAATGTAGGGCCTAGTGTCAGAAAGTTGGGTCTGCGTCAGAGGTCATGGGTGTTCTAGCAGAACAATGACCCCAAATATACCTCAGAAAGCACCAAGAAATGGCTGGAGACAAAGCTGGAGAGTTCTGAAGTGGCCAGTAAGGAGTCCGGATCTAAATCCCATTGAACACCTATGAAGAGATCTCAAAACTGCTGCTGCAAGAAGGAACCCTTCAAATCTGAGAGACCTGGAGCAGTTTGCAAAAGAAGAGTGGTCCAAAAATCCACGTGAGAGGTGTAAGAAGCTTGTTGGTGGTTATAGGAAGTGATTGGTTTCAGTTATTATTTCCCAAGGGAGTGCAACCAAATATTAAGTTGAGGGTGCCAACAATTTTGTCCAGCCCATTTTGAGTTTTGTGTAAAATTATGTCAATGTTGTCTTTTTCCTTCTGATTTTTTGTGTTGTTCCAATGCACATGCATACCAAAACATTTGTTGACTGCAACAATTTCTGGGAGAAATGGTGTATTTTCTGGAAAAATTCCAGGGGTGCCAACATTTTCGTCCATGACTGTATGTCACTACATGCTCTGACATTTTTGGTTGTTTTCCCAACAAGTACAAAAATAAAATGTGAAAACCTGTATCATTACACTAATCATAAGCCACATTCATCTACATGGAAGGAGACCTTTTTGCAAGACTTATAAACGAAAACAAAAAGTAAAATTATGTACCAACACAACAAGCGAACTTCACTTATTAGGTACCTTGAAATATTATGTACAAACTACAACCACAGTTCCAAAAAGGTTGTGGCACCGTGTAAAATTTCATCAAAACAGAATGCAATGATTTGTAAATCTCAGATTTTATTCACAACAGAACATGAATTATATATCAGATATTTAAAGTGAGACATTTGACCTTTTTTTGGAGAAAAATTTAAGCTCATTTTAAATTTGATGGTAGCAACACATCTCAAAAAAGTAGCTATTTTGAAAAAAAGCTATTTTGAATAGAAATAGGATAAACACAGGTTGTGTTTTCAGCTGTGGGGAAAAACTAAACTTGGCTGCCCTATCTAGCACAAAAATCTGCGTGAACTAAAGTGAAATTGAAAATAATAGTCAATACGAAATAAAGGTGACAACTATATACTAAACTAAATACTTTTACATTCATCGTAAACAGAAACACACAGAGAGTATATGAACAAATTATACTACAATAAAATTAAACCTGTCATCGAGTCTATTTTCTAGGAAACAAGCTAACAAGCTAGCTCACAATCAACAGACGTTAGAAAACGTTCAGCAGTCAAACAGACTAAACCGAAAACTTAACCGTAACGTCAGCGGAACAACTTTTCTCTCGAACAATTCAGATTGTTTTAATCACTTTCTAAACAATGTGTGACATAGAAACAGTTAGTCTACGTTACCTTTACTTGTTGGGCAACTTAAAAACTTGACTTTCAGTTGTGTCTTCTCTTGTTTTGGCTGATATCCAAACGTTAACTTTCACTTCCCCTTTCATTTCATTTCAGAGCAGCGTCGTCGACTATACGTTACACTCTGTGGTGTAAATACGCTTTAAGTTTTTAAACGCAGCCCTCACCTATTCGTGATAATAATCTTTCTCAAAAGACGTCATTAATCCTTAAAGGGATTATTCTCAAATTGTTGGTTTCAAATCGCTTGACAGCTAGAAGCAAGGCTGCTGAGAGCGAATTTGGGCAAATTAACCCTCAGTATAGTCTCACAGGCAGTCAGATCGGCTGAGTCACGCGTGCTCAGAAGACTCTAGAAAGAATGCGCTAATTAAAATATTTTCAGTGTTTATCTGTGTTAATGATTCCAATTGGTATTAGACAAATACTTTTATAGGTAACTGCAGTCAGCAGCACTGAGATAGTTTATTTTTCACACAGTTTTATTTGACAGTAGACCTATCTATTCTCTATCCATGTGGTTCTCAAATAGGGGTACGTGAGTATCAAAATACTTATTTTGAAAAAATAGTATCCATGCAAAAAAAAAAAAATCCTCTAAGATAACTAGTAAATATTTCGATAAAATATAAGTATCAGTTAATAAAGTTGGCTCCCTGCTAGTGTTAACTTTGTCGACTAAAGCTGACTAAAAATGTTGATCGAAAGCCTTTTTTCCATGACAAAAACTGGACTAAGACCTACAAAAATAGATCTGTGATGACTAAAACTGACAAAAACTACATTTATTTTTCGTCAAGATGACTAAAACTAGACTAAATGTAAAGTAGTTTTCGTAGGACAGTCAAAATCCATGATATTTCTCTACTGTGGGTAAATCTGTCAATAAAGCAATGTAGCTGTATCTATTCTGCCTCTCAGCTGTAGAAAGAAAGAAACGTTTATCGATATCTAAGTTCACGATTTCAGTTTGAGAAGAGATCTTTCTTGTGATCCAGAAAGAGGGCACTTAGTTGTTAATTATTTCGTGTGCACAAATCCTTATCTATTTAAAAATAAGTTATTATTTATTTTTTAACAAGTTTTTAGTTGTATCTTTTTTGGTTTTCCTAATAGCTCAAGTGAGACCTCTACAAATGAGCAGTGTTTTGCACACTGATGACGTTTTAAATGGTCCAAACTAATGGCAATGATTTGCCATTAATTTAGATTTGGATTATCAACATTTAAAATATTCTGTTTATTCTTCAAATATTTTGCAAAAATGTTGGCTGATCACACAGTCCAAGATAGTGCACAACTGTACCAAATGCATGACATAAGAAAACACCCTTTATATTTATTTGACTTGGTTGTGGTACAATGGTCTAAAATTTCAAAAAGAAAGCCACCTAGGCTAGCTTCAGGCTTACTCTGGAATATCAAAAGTCAATAAAATTCAAAGACAGTGCTGGCTCTGACACTTAACTCTTCAAGAGGACCTGACTTTTACCTGAAGTTTTCCGCACAACAAAAGCACACTATCCCAGTTAAAACATGTGGTTCTTAAATCAATGTTTTTTTAAATGAAAGACTACATACATTTTTATGTGATAACCAATAAATTGAATTGATTCTTGGCAGATTTTAACATACTTGTCTTGTTATTTTAGGCTTACAATGCTGGTTTTTCAATGATAAGATTAATTCAATTAACAGGCTTTGTCTTTGCAAAAGAAAAATAAATATACCTTAAATAGACGAACAAACTGAGCAGACACATAGTAAGATTGTATTCACGTAAACTGCACACTCTGAATTCATTCACATTCTGCTTCAATATCCAACTTTGAAAATTGTTTTGAAAAATGTTGGGAAAAAGTTGATGTCGCCTGCAGGACATGACTGAGGTACTGTGAGATTATCCTCTATTGTTATTGGTCGGTTCATATACGTCATCCGCAAGGGCCCTTTACCCGTCCATCTTTGATGACGAAACATTTCAGTTGTAAACATGGAGGAAAGAGAAGCCCTGAAGAGAGAAATTGAACTTCTACAGAGTGAGTCTCCTTTTATTGAATGTTGACAGAATGTTGGGAAAACTAGAAACTGAAAACTGTTTATTTGTTGTTAATCTTTCTATAACGAAAACTGTCACTCTTCTTCGCTCGCACAGTAAATATTTTCTTAAACAACCGCCAACCGTTAGCTTTCCCCCTACTTCCAATTAACGTCACCCGCATGTCCAAGAAGAGGACGCTGGTGCCTTTATCTAAGCTTACTTAATATGTTCACAGAGGGAAATAAATATGTCTGTTTTCGATTTCTGTTGGGGGTATTTCACCATAAGCTGTTGTTTATGCTGTCAGAAGGCACGACGGTTGGTTCTCCCCTTGGTTGTCTTGACAACACGACCGTAGTGCACGCGAGAATTAAAGCTGAGACCACTTTAACGTTGGACTGCGAGGCGTAACGGTCCATCTGTCAGCTTTGACTGTCTTTTAAATGCTTAGTTTGAACAGAAGAGCCTGGTTTGAACGTTATACTCTTCAACTCCTTTAACATTAAACTAATTCAACTGAGGAAGGAAATAATTATTTCATTAATTTGACTGGATCTGGCGCTCCTTAGCAGCATCTATGACAGAAGGTCAGAAATAAAGGCTGCAAATAGCCTCGAATACTTCAAATGGACTATCAGGATGATACAGGCCTCCCCCATTCAGGGCTAAACGTGCCATGTCTAGCTGTCAACCCTCATTTTTACAATTCATTTACACGTAAGTCAGTCTAAAAGTTTACTGGAATGAACTGACTGTAAAAATCAGGGCCAGTGTTAATGTTTATGTCATTGATTCTGATGATGAAAGACTCATAGAATAGAATAGAATAGAGTAGATGCCTTTATTGTCATTGCATAAATACAACAAAATTGCACATACCCCTCCCAGCAGTACTACAAAACAAACAAACTCAAAAATAAGATAAACACAATCCACACACAAACACACATGCAATCCTAAAAGATAAGGCAAGGCAAAGTGCATGAGTATAAATATTAAATACAAAAATATGTGATAAATCAGAATGAAAAACAGTAGCTATTGCACAGTCCCATTTGGCAGATCATGGATGGTAATGAAAGGGTTATTGTGTGTCTTGACTGAGAGAGTGGCTAGCCTTAGGTACAAACTGTTGATGAGTCTGGTGATAAGAGATTTAATTGACTTGTATTGCCTCCCTGTCTGCTGTTGAGCATACCATACTGTGAAGCAGCATGTTAAACGGTCTCTATAGCAGAGCAGTAGAAGGCCACCAGCAGTCTCTCATAGAGGGTTTCCACTTTAGGACATGGAGAAAGTGCAGGCGTTGGTGGTCACCCTGATATATTTAGAGCCACCCAATTATATATACCATTTCTTCTTCTTTTTTTTTTTAATCCACATATAATCACGATCATGCATGAGAGGTGTCATAAACCCACTATTTAAGGAGTAACGGCATGTGTAAAATTCCGACTCTTATGTTTTAAAAATTTCTTTCTCCTGTAGCTGCTTGCTGCCGGTATCATTCTGTGCTCTAGGAGGATAGTTGTAATATATAATCTCATCAATAAAAAGCCTCCTTACATGCAGCTCAGCTGCTCTATGAAATATCAAGTGAAACATTCAACAGGCAAGTAGTTAGATCTGAGCATCTTTATACGACATATTGCTGACACATTTACCATACATGATAAAAACCTGTTGAAAAAATGAGTGCAAGGCATTCAGCACATTAACTGATGAATCTCAATTTATATATATATATATATATATAGAAGCTGAATTGTGGTTAAAAGCAAAAGTCAATTAATTGCCTAGCTAGCCAAGGAATCATTCCACTGTTTTTTTTTAAGTTAGCAGATATAAACATATAAAGGAGGATTATATGAACTTCAAGAAGTCTGCAATTACTCATATTGTATTTTTCATAGTCTTAACAATTCTGAGAATGTTTATTATGAGTTACATTTACATTACATGAAATGTTTGGGGAAAAATAAAAGGAAAAGGACTTATTACCTCTAAGAGCAAAGAAAATGCACAGTATGCATGTAGGTTTTTTGGAGTAAACATTTTCTTGTGTGTCCTTTTCTTAATTTTAATATGTTTATTTTCTGTGAATAATTAACTGATTAATGTCTTCAAATTTGCAGATCTTATTAATACACACAAAAGCATCCATGGTGACACCCCGTTTTCAAGAGTTGATCAGAGGCATCCAGGAGCTTCTACATTTTCCAGAGGGAGAGGTCACAGCTCATCTGTCATCCATCCTCACAGCTCCAGAGGGAGAGCGTACGATCCTCAGAGTCGTGGAAGTTGGAGGAAGACATACTCGTTGAAAAACAAAACCCCTCAGAGGTCTGTTGGACCTTCCTCAGCTTCTGCCTCCTCTTCTGGTTTTCAGTCTAGTTCCACCAGTATACCTAACAGCACGTCACTGCCCAGTCACAGCAGACAAGAAGGAGGTGATGGAGCCAAAAGCTCTGCTTTATTACCAACAGTCTCTCAGCTCAGGAGAGAAGTACAGGTTAAGAGCATTCCAGGAGTTTGTGATGTTTCAACAGAAAAGAGGAACTTAGTTATTTATCAAAAAGCAGCTGGGTCCCAGCACGAGGCTGGAAAAGGAGGTTTAGGCTCAACTAGTGTTGGCACACAACATCATAATCTTCCCAGACAACCTCAAGAAGTTCAGCAGAGGCTTGAGCACAAACATGTTGACCTGCCTGAGAAGAAAGCCAGTGTTTCTGCAGGAGTACCATCTCCAGTCAAAGCCAGCACCTCAACCAGTTTACATAGCAGCCCTTTAAAACCTTCCCTACCAGGGAAAACCAGCACTGAGTCTCAACAGACTAACACCGCAAAACCTCCAGCACATCTTACTACTGGACATAGCATTGTACCTCCCTCTGCTCTGTCTAGAATATCAAAACAGCCTGCTGTTAAATCTCCACCTCCTTTAAACCACAGTCGAGCATCTTGTTCAAAAAAATCCAAATTTACCTGGGTTAAGAGTCAAAATGTGGAAGCAGCACAGCTGAAACAAGCCAGCCCTGTCTTTTCATCTCCAGGCAGAGCTGCAAGTGTATCACCAATATTGGTATCAAAAGCTGGGGTTGCTGGTAGATTTTCCCCCTCAAGCTCAACCAGTAAAAGAGCCCCCAGCAGAAAGTTGCCTCGAAAGCTAAGCCCAGTCACTGTAGCCCCAAAGACCTCCAAGTACAAATGGGTGTCCTCCTCTGCTGGAGCACAAGCTAAAATATCAAGAAAATCCCCCTCTCCCAAAGCCCTGTCTCTCTCCCACAAAGCTCTGGAGAAGGGCGAAGCCACAAAGAAACAAAGAACACCCCCCACTCTCTCCTCTAAGATCAAAAAGGGAAATACAAGTTCCTCTTCAAGCCCTTCACTGAGTAGCCAATACCGCTGGAAGGCAGGAGGTCTGAGTTCTACTGCAGTACCAGGAGGTGTAACGGTAGCCCGTCGTAAATCTGCTTTCCACTGGACGTCAGACAAAAGCTATAAACACCAGAAAGCAGGGCTTACTTCTCCTCCTTCCCAACGTAGCTTCATCACGCCCTCCCCTGGTGGATTCAAGCTCCGAAGCAGGATGAAGATCATCCGGAAGTCTGCCACAAGGTTAGTAATCAAGACATGAGGTGGGTTAGAATAGTCCTGTTTGGTTGGAGAGGTTCCAAATCAAGTGAAGAGTTGAATCCTCTAAATGAAAAGGAAAGGGGCTTCATTGCTTCCTTTCTTGTCTCCTTTACCAGAGGATACACTGAAGCATCCTTTACCAAAGGAGAGAAGAAAATGTGGCTTTCATCAATTTGTTTTACAGAAGTGCACCTCTCAGCCTTTCATTAAAGCAAGTGATCAACATTACTGTAGGAGATTTGATGTCATCTTTAAATTCACTAGAAAAATGTAATTCACTCAAACATGATTCATGTGGATAAATACATGAAAAGGAAGGAATATTTTTGACTTGAAGACTAATCTCCATTGTATGCAATAACATTGATTTCCTTTTTAATTAATCTTAACCTCCAATTTGTCTGCCACTCATTCAAACATGAGCTACATTTGATCTATAAAAGATTAATGGGGTGAAACTTTGATCCCTGCTATTTTAAAGATTTTTAAAAAATATTTATTTTGGGCTTTTTGTGCCTTTATTTTGATAGAGGAGGACAGTGGATAAAGTCAGAAACAGGGATGAGAGAGTGGGGAGAGACATGCAGGAAAGGGCCACAGGTCGGATTTGAACCTGGGCTGCCCAGTGGGCCATCTGCACCCCAGATCCCTGCTATTTTAAAGTTTGATGTCTGCAGTTTTAATCTCTCTGACTAAAATGTTAAGAAAATGTTTATCTTATTTACATGGTTGCCAACAATTCCAATTTTTAAATTGTTATTAATGTCAGTATTTCTTTAGTTAATCGCTGTTACTCTTTTTCTCATCACAGTTTAAATTCCAGTATTTTGCTTTTAAAATTGTTTTTGATTCATTTTGAATGATTGTACTGTCTTAAACTAAGGGTAATTGACTTCCTTTTTGGATACAGACCTGCTAAAAGAAAATAAGAAACTTCAGGCAGATTGGACCTTAACCACATCCCGATAAATGAATTCATGCTTTCTAGGGCTGACTATTTAAAAATTATACCAATTGTGATTATTTTGACACATATTACGTATTGTTGCTGCTGCTGCAAAAAAGTACTAAACTGATGCTCTGAGACATATTTCAGTGGTAGGACATATTGTGGTTTGATTGATTTAGTTGCTCAGCCTAAAGGCTGACAGCCTTTATTTTCTGTAACAATAAAACGAGCTCATTTGTGTTCATAATGAGCTTTACTGACATGCTGAGAGTAAGTTAGGACCAGTGCAGACCAGTGTTAAGAGCTTAGAAACAAGAGACAACTATAGATACAACACATATTATTTATTTATTGAATTTTATTTAACAGAGAAAACCTCACTGGGATCAATAATCTCATTTACAAGAGTGACCTGGCCAAGAAAGGCAGCAGCACAGAGCTACAGACATGAAATATAACCGTTATAAACACAGATCAAACAAATCCTGAATCACAGAGCAGAGTCATTGGTCAAAAAGTCTACAACTTAAAGCATCACCCTCCAATGCCTTCTGTCCACTTTTAAAAAGATTTAGAGAAACCAGCCCTCCAAGACATAGAGTCTCCTGCAGCTGATTCCAGGCTGCAGGAGCAGATTTAAGGCATTGAGAAGATGTATGCATGTATAAAACATCACCATAATCAATTAAAGGCATAGGGAAGAAAACAAGTCTTTTCTTCCCAGTAAATGAACAAAAGAATATATATAAAACATTGATTTTTATCCATATACATCAGAATCAAAACTCATGAATGAAATCAGATTAAATATCAGGTAAGTTTAAATTAAGAGCTACCGAACCATCCAGATGTTCTCAAATCTTCAGCTATATCAGCAGCTAGAAGCTCCCTCATCCAAAGACGGTCATCTTCTAAAACAAAAACACTTAATGAAGTTATTTATTACAAGGCTATCTTGTTCCATTTGCTGTATTAAATAACACAGAGGATGCACCAGATGATGGATGCATAATTTGTTGGCCATCGCTGGTAGATTATAATTTTTTCCCAGCAGTACCACAACAAATAATATTTGTCTAGTAGAAGCAGATTCCGATTATCACCAGTGTTCTCTTGTTGATACCGCTCCTCAACCCTGTAACATTTTCATCAGAGTTGAGCAAAAGAGCATAGAAAAGGACTAAAGGGTGATTCTTTTGACTTTTTTAATAAACTCATGTTCTGGTTTATTTTAACATTGTTGTGTACTATCACAGATGTGATGATGCTCTAAGACTGTTTCTGTTACTTTCTTTGACCAGAAGGTGGCAGCAAAGTATGGAAGACTTGCTGTGAAGGTGTGAATTAAATAGAGATTTATCTGTATCGTTTGCTTACCAGCAGCCTCTAGTGAATCAAGGATTAAACTTTTGCCCTCTGTCCTGTGACCATAGTGGAGGAGGGTCAGAGAAGGGATCCAGCCCGTCAGCAGTGAAGCTGTCTCCACGGAGCCGCATCCACAGCTCCACTAGGAGTCCCACAGGAGCGAAGAGGACACCCTCCAGGGAGCTTGTGTCTTTTGGTAGACACAAGTTGAGGCGGCTCTCCCTCACCTCATCAAGGACAAGTAAGGAAGCACTACACAATCTAGAATACAAGTCACACTGGTATATAGGTCTGAGTTTCCTTTTGGGGGGTCTCAGAGAGAAAGGGTGTTTAAACTGTCTCTGTGAAACAATTTCAGTGGTGTTAGGAAGGGTCTACAACATACTTGTGCAAACAAGCAAGCAAACATGACTGATCCCAAGAGTTCAGTTTATATGGCTATGCTTTGAAGTATGGTTGCTCATGCAGGGGCAAAAGCATGGGAACATGGACATGGCATGTATTTATAATCACCACCTTGCATAATCGAAAACTTGAACTCGAAAACACTTAGAGGGCCGTATCTGACCAAAACGACTAAAAACTAAACCACAAAGTCAGTGAAGTTGTAGTCATTTTCTCCATTGCTCTCTATTGTGCTGACTCCAGGGGACATTCCATGGTGATATAAAGCCATGTGTGTATACAGGAGGTAACCATGCTCTGGCCTGGGTCTGGAGCACTGTGAGTGAGAGCACACAGAGGACTAGGGAGGGTGGGCGGTTGGGTTTTGGCATTGTCTAGAGCAGCTGGGTACATTGTGAGTTCTCCTTTGGTGTCATTGGTTTTCTCCATATGAGGTTTGTAATCATGCAATATGTGTAGTAGGGTTGAACGATTTGCAAAAAATAATCTGGTTTGATTTTCTTCCCAAACATTGCAATTGCGATTTAATATGCGATTATTCTTGGGTTAATCTTGTGTATATTTCGAAAAATTCTAGCTATAAATAATTCCATAAATAAGACCATGTGTATTAAAAAACAATGAAATTATTTCTAAAACAATTTATCCATAGTAGCATGAATCTGAATATGGAGGTGCAACAAGCTTTAAGCTATAAAGGAGGTGGCTGGGGTGGGGGAGGGGAGACTGGCTACCAGCTGATCGCAGCTAGGGTATGACTTTCGTGAAGTAACACTAGGCTTCATCAGTTTTAGACAGAGTGAGGTAACTATTTTTGGCTCTTATTGCAAATGTGATGTTATTTGCTTTGCTCAAGGGCATTATCATTTTTGTGTCACTCATTTTGCTTAGAAGAAACATACATAAAACACAAAAAGGAGGATTTTTGTGAACCATTATAAAAAATTGACACTTAAATGTTTGCATAATGTGCATAAAATCTCTGCCACCACAAAATATTGGTTTATTAAACTAGTATTTTGACACATTTCAAGTTAAAGTAATGTTGCAACTTCTGATATTTGAAAATTGCAGCAGGCCATATTGCGATTTCATCTAATTTGCGATTAATTGCCCATCCCTAATGTGCAGTAGGTGAGCTCTCAACTCTCTCTCAGACTGTGCATGGCTTGATTTTGATTTTGTTTGCATGTAAACAAGTCGGGGCTTTTGAAGTGCCTTTTTGAGCTTCACGTCTCATGCACAGAGAATCTAGAGAAAAGAGGGGCAGCCTGTTTTCTCTGCACGCTGTGTACGGTTCTCCGGCAAAATGGACAGGAAAATGATAAATGGAGAACCTTATTTACGTCCTTGAAACACATGTATGGCCACTTTGGTAGAATTTGTTTGCTGTCTATTTCTTGATGATGGCCACAAACTAAATAATGCCTGATAAAGTTGTTCTCTAAACTTCAACTATTAGTGAAAATCTGTTTACACTGCAGTAGAATGTGTCACATTCGAGTTAAAAACGTTATGAGCACACTTTCGGTTTGTGCTTTTCAAAGTAGAAGCCCGGTTTACCATCTGTTTAGTGAAACTTACAGAATGCCTTTATCTTGAATTTTTTCCCTGCAAGGTTCTGTGTAAAATGAATGGAGTCACTAGTGGGAGAATATATTGAGATCAAACTTTTAAAGAAAGAGTTGTGATGGCAGGAGACACAGCAAACATACAACTGAGTTGTGTGTAGTTGCTGATGGTGGCTGGCCTTATGGTAACGATGGTGCAGATCTCAGCATGTTATACTGGTACACTGGTCATCCCAGTATATTTTACTGCTTTTTTAATGTATGATTTCATTTGTGATTATATTTCATTACTCAGATTACTTATACAAGGGACAATTGTTGAGGAAAACTCAAAAACAAGCACTATTTATCTCAATTTATAAAGTTTTGCATTGTTTTAAGCTTGTTTTTCAAGTGCAGACTTACTGCGTATTGAAAGGCTCTCTGTGATTAGTTTACATGTTGAAAATGGGACAAAGCGTTTGACTTATTGTCCCTAAAGCTGCAGCTCTGACAGCAGTAGTTACAGCCATGTCCAGTAGAGGGCAGCAGCTCACATCCATGTAGTCCGTGTTGGGGCTTTGTGTTGCATGCTGTCACTAGAGAGGCTTACAGGCAGGCCATAAGAGGAGGAGGGGGGAGGTTAATTGATTGCCCAATTCAGCCGTGATGGCGAACAAGTGCCGATAGCGGGTAATTTGCAGAGGTGGAGGCAGGCAGCGCCACTGCTATCAAGCCCTGGCACTGCTCTCCCTCCAGTAGATAAAAAGGAGCTAATGCATAATTATCCTTTTGCAAATTGGATTGTTTTAACGAACTGTAGAATATAGGCCTAACCTGATGGAAAGCAATCATTGTTTTTACAGCCGCCTCTCTCCCTCCTCCCTCCTTTCCTCTTGCCCCTCCAACCCTCCGGTCATTCTGCGTGTACCCTACACGCCTCATGCCCATCTCGCTGTAATCTCCCATACTCAATGGAGTCAGAAGACATTAGAAAAGCCATCACTATTAACATTAGGCTTTATTCGTCCCCATGGTTCTGCGTCTATCAGTCTGCGGCTCTTTTTTGGATTCTTTAACTTTATGTGTCCTTTTCCATCCTTCCTAATTCCTTCTTTCCTCTCCTCATCATGTCTCCATATGTCATGTAGAGAAACCTGCCTACAGCAGGGACACATGTGTCTCTAATTAAAGATTCAGAATCAGAGACATAGGATAGGTGCAGCAGGAGGAGGAAGATGGAGTGAAGAGAGCTGCATGTTGCCGTCTGTGCCTCCGATAAGAGCTGCTAATAAAGAGCAAATTGAATTACTAATGATGGGAAGCAGAGTCCCTATAGATGAGCCCGTTAAAAAGCAACCTTATGACCACTCACACATGCATGATAATACACTCACAAACAATGTGTCTTAATTTCCTCCTCGGTGGCCGGCTGCAGCCTCTCCTCTGCATGGGAGGTTTTCTGAGGTGCTCCGTTATCTGTGCTTTAATTTAAAGACGGCTTAAGCCCAAGTAAGCAGTTAAGGTTGTAATGAATCGAGAGCCATGTGTGTGTTTGCGTGTGTCAATGTATGTATCTATATGTGTGTATGCATGCTCTCAGAGACAGCCATGTAGCCCAGATAATCTAATAAAGCAGATAAATGTCAGGAGCGGACAGAACACAGAGAGAAGAGTGCTGAGCCGAGCGCCTTCCATCCCCATGTGACAGGCTTCAGGAGCGCTGGAGGTCTCTATCTCACTTGGGTCTTATTTTCCTCCCTCTCCATCTCTCATCCAGCATCACTCAAACTATTTCCTCTCCGTAGCTCTCCCTGCTGCGCTGCTAATGTGCCCTGTGACTTTTCTAAGCCCACTACTGTATATCACTTTGCAGACTGCAGGCATTTTCTGTATAATCGAATATCTGGTCTGAGCTGTAATGCTATGAGAGCTCATCTGAATTTGCAAATCACTCACTGAAAATTATTAATAAAGCACTTATGAGCAATAGACATTACCGCATTTAAAGTTTATTTTAGTATGTTTTAGGAATGCCTTTAGCGTTGGCTGCCGATACTGATATGATCTTACCTGAATCAGTCAACAAGGATCATACTCAGTGATGGTTTACTATAACAGGTGGTCAGTCTACTTAAGTTTGTAGTGGGACCTCCTGCAGGTGGCAGCATAACCTGATAAAATGAGAACAAAAGCCATCCTTATTCATTAAACAACACGCTTTTACTTACTTCAACAGAACAGGACAAAAAAATCCTGTGGAGCAATGCAGGTCAGTGACAACTACAGTAGGACAACTGAATTAAACAATGTGGTGATTCATTCATTAAATATGTTAATTTAAATGACTAAATCAGCTCCATTATTAATAACTGATGCTGGGGGCGACCGCGGCTGTTGTGGAGGGGGCAGCTGGGAGGATACCTGGAGAGATGGGCCTAGTGCAGGCATGAAGGATTGCCATCAGGAGGCCAGAGCCGTACATGTTTGATGCTCCCATACCTGACCTGATCATGCAACTGATCTGGCTATTTTATAACAAGCTAACCTTGTAAAGTCAATAGATTTGCCATATTCCATGTTTGTCATCAAGCAGATCCATCTTGCAAAGCTTCAATCTGAAATATTTCTGAGCTTGGTCTGAGAATGAATGGGCTATTCAGTGTGATTTGATGAGAATGAGGTGGCATTGGCAGGGTTTAGTTTTACCATGAACCAGTAGACTATGGCGGTTTTAGCTACACTGGCAGTTTTATCAGAACGAGACAACATTTCTTTATTGAAAGAAGAGAAAAGAAGCACAATGAAAGCTTTTATTGGTGGAAAAGATACTTTTAATTCTTTTTTTCTTCTTCCTACCAGCTTCAGTGTTGTGTAGTTCACTCCCCCGATTGCATATGCCTACATCAATAGTATTTATAATTTTTTTGATTTCTAAGTTACATTTCTATATTCCTATTTTGTAGTTATTCATTGTACTAATTGAATGCTCTTTTTACTCTCATGGGCTTTGTTTACTCCTCTCTTGCTGCTGTAAATTTGGAATTTCCCCTTGCGGGACTAATAAAGGAATATCTTATCTTATCTTTTCTTTATCTGATTGGGCTGTGATAAATGTGACAAACAGAGCTTTGAACCAGTCATCCTACAAAATATCTTTTTGAAAGGTAGAAAGGCAGCCGAGAGGAGGGCGGAACTTTTTTCCAGCAGTGCTAACTTCTCACATGACATCATGAGGGGAAATCTGAGAACGCCTGTTTTCAGTACATATTTTCTGAAAGGTGGAGAAAGCAAGGAGGGGAGGGAATGGATTTTTCTGATTCTTGGGAGGATTGTGGCCCAGCCAGAGGCACATATTATTGTTAGAAAAGCCTGAAAAAGTATATTTTGCGTAATATGTGACCTTTAAGTTGCTCGGATCTCCCCATAGACTGGTTTTCCCTTGTCACTCGTAGTATACATCGTTTTCACACTGTCAGATCAAGCCAGCGAGTGGAATGCAAAGGATGATGGGTATGCAAGAGCAGATAGTAAGTGTAGTTCCCACTTCCCTTTATCCTGCTCCGCCAAAAAAGTAAACTTTTTGCCCTAATGACCTACCATTTAAACTGTCACATGTCCATGATAACACAGCTTTGATCACAGGATAAACAATAACCCATTTTAACAGTAACATTGCATCTCTATTAAAAGTGTTGTAATAAGGGTTTCATGAAATATGAGGAGGATCTGAATGGTGAATTTTACTTTCTGCAGAAAAAGCGGGCATGAGCATGTTCTGAGCATTTAAGGTAGCCATTTGCAACACACAATGAATGAGCAGAATTTTTGATCATGTTAGGTCTTGTGCAGCTGCATGCTCCTGCAGTAATGCATTGTATGTCCTGGTGCTTTATACGGGTATGTAAGCCATATATTATTCACAGCCAACTTTTTGATGAAAAAGATTGGTATTAAAGGATGGCTTACACAGCAGATTTTGCAGATCTTGCAAAAGGAGCATACATAAGTGACTGTTTGTTTAGTTTTGAAGTTCTTCTCTTCATTCATTCTTGGGATCAGCTACAGAAAAAGCCAGAGTTTTACAGCACATTTGAAAATTGGTGGTTTTTGTTGTAATCTCTTATCAAATGTTTATTGTGTTAATGAGAAAAAACTTTAAATTCATGTTTATTTGCAAATTTGTAAACTAAACTAACGAATGTTGTGCTGTTTTAGTTGGGAAATTTTTATGCCGTATAACTTCTCAGAGGTAACCGTAGCAACATGCTGTCACTACCCTTGGTTTTTTTAAAGGCCGAGTTATTTCCAGTCTGACTACAGCCTCACTGCCACTTGTTACTCTTTGGTTTTATTATAAAGTGGATGCTTCCAGTGACACACACACACACTGTTGTAGTAATGGGGAGCTCTCTCACAGTTGCGGTCCTGCCACCTTTGGCCTCTCAGCATCAGCTTACCAACATCCTACCCCCCCACACCTCTTCACCTCCCCCCAAATCCAAAGATACCAAGGAGCCCATTACCACCACCAAAGATTCCTCCCTCCTCACCCCTTCTACTTCATGGATCCTGTTACCGTGCCAACAGTGATCCCATTTATTTCACCCATAAATCATACGTGCTTCTCTGCATCGAGGTCTTCTCTCTGACATTTTCCACTTTCACCAGTAAACCTCATAGCAAACACAAAGGGTGCTGGATATGTGCAAAAACATGAGTTTGTTGTTCTTTAAATTGATTTAAAGATCAGCTGGTCAAAGGTGGATTGGCACAGTGGAGTTTTTTTTATTTCAGGACTCTTTAAGAATAAAATAGTTTTAATCAGTGCATATAAGAGCGCTTTGAATAACTTTTTAATCTGCTGCACATTAATACATGGGTAAATGGTGGCACTGTTACTTTTACTTTCACTTTTGATTTTTCTTTATGAAAGATGGAAGTTAAAACATCCTCTACACCCTCTGCACCTGCACTTCAGTGTGCACTTCACTCTATTGTGAATGATTTTGTGAACTTAAAATTTCAAGTTTTCATATTTCCCTCATGTTTTTTAAAGAGTGAAAATTTACTGTTCTTATGTTACTGTCCACAAGAAAGTGTGGACTAGCGATATTACATATCATGATGTGTTAAAGGTTGTCAAACTTTTTGACACTTTCTGATACCAGGTGTTTTGAAATTGTACAATCTCTGTTCATTTAAACATTGCAGGAGTACTGAGGTTTTCAAAGAAACCACAGATCAAGTGCCAGCACCAGGTGCAGATGAGATTTGCACTGAAACGTTGAAGGCTCTGGATATTGTTGGGCTGTCGTGGCTGACACTTCTCTTCAGTGTCGCTAGGAAGACTTTGGCAGTACCTGTGGAGTGGCAAACTGGGTTGATGGTTCCCATTTTTAAAAAGCGGGACCAGAGGGTGTGCTCCAATTATCAGGGTATCACACTACTCAGCCTCCTGGGGAAAGTCTACTCTAGGGTGCTGGACAGGAAGCTCCGGCTTATAGTCAAACCTTGGCTACAAGAGGAACAATATGAATTTCACCCTGGCTGTGGGACAGTGGACCAGCTCTTTACTCTTGCAAGGATCTTTGAGGGAGCATGGGAGATTGCACATCCAGTCTTCAAGGGTTTTGTGGATTTGGAGAAGTCCTATGACCGTGTCCCACAGGGTAGGTATTGTAGGGGGGGTACTGTTGGAATACGGGGTACCAGGGCTGCTGCATCAGGCCCCTGTATAACCTAAGTGAGAGCTGTGTTTGCATCCTTGGCACAAAGTCGAAAACGTTCATGGTGCGTGTAGACCTCACCTTGTCTCTGATTCTGTCTGTGATTTTCATGGACAGAATCTCGAGGCGTTGTCAGGGGAGGAAGGTTTTTGGTTGGGTGACTTCAGAGTTCCATCTCTGCATTTTGCAGATGATGTTGTTCTGTTGGCTTCTTCTGCCAGGGAACTCCAGCAGACACTGGGACGGTTTGTGGCTGAGTGCAAAACAGTTGGGATGAGGGTCAGCACCTTCAAGTCCAAGGCCATGGTTCTCTGAGGAAAACGGTGGATTACTCTCTCCAGGTGGGGAGTGTCCTTGGCCCAAGCGAAGGAGTTCAAGTACCTGTTAATATCAATAGAAACTTTAATATGTGCTGATACACATATTATGCCCACAATATCATACATCCCTCTCTGTAATGTTATCATATCCGCCAAAATACATGTGTAAAAATTGGCATATGGGATATATAAAGATCTCATATCATGCATCCCTAATGTCTTGTTCAAACTGAACAAATCTTTCGTTTGCTAGTTTTTTTTTGTCTACTTGATGTCAGGGTTGTCCTGCACTTGTAGTTTAGTGTTGATATATCTGGCATTCCTGACAAATCTAGACAAATGTGGATTCACAACCACCTGATGTGAATACAGAATACTGAATGAAACATGTCAAAATGCAAGTTATGTTATGTTATTTGAGATATTGCTGATGCTATTGTCAAAAGAGCAGGAACACACTAAAACGGCTGCAGTTCTGTGGGGAACACTGAGATCTTAAGACGTAATTTTAACTAAAATCTGCCAGAGAGAAAGCAGTTGTGGTGCATTTTAAAATTCAGAGGATGGTAAATCTCTAAGTTTCTAAAGTCCTTTTGTCATCTTGTAAAGAAGCAGAAGTCATGCTTATGTGTCTTACAAACAGAACGAGTGTGCAGGGGTTTACTTGCAAATTTTGGTAATTATTACAAGAAATTACCAACTGTTGGTCGCCCAAGACTTTGATCGTTGTTTCTGTGGTATTCAGTGAGGATATTGTTGAATTTCAGTGGTTTTGTATGGATCTAAAAAATCTGTCATTGTGACCAATAAGAAATTAATTTCACACAAAAATACGTTCTCTAACTGCAGAGATTGTCTCTGAACTGCGCTCTGCTCTCTTCCCTTTTTTGGCGCCATCTTGGCACGGCACCCGTTTGTTTATTTTTGTTTGTTTATTTGCATCACTCTCTGGTTCACACTTGATCCAGTTTCTCCCACTTTTCCTTCACACTGCAGCCACTTGTCGTGTGCTCCCGTCTCACTGTCACTCCCACTTACAGCATGTACCCACAGCACACACACACACACTCAGAGGAGGCATTAGCTTGCTCTTTGATTGTTTGGACTTTCAGCACACAGACAGTGCAAACTGGAGCTATAACCCAATATCAGTCTGATGTGTGCTGATCTATCTGTGAGCTTTTATTGGTTAAAGGAGTTTAATAGTTTTGTGTGCTTGTGTGTGTGATTGTCTCATCAGCTGCTCTTCCACATACCGTTCTCTGGATGCCATTCCCCAGAGCTCCCGTAGTATTATCAGCTGGATAACACACACATTAGAACTGTGTGGACCTCAACCTGTAATGCATACACTCACACAGAGGCATTGGTCTCATTCCTGTGGACTTTCTCAGGCTCTCTGTGTCAAACAGGTGGACTTCTGTCTTCTCTTTCTGTCTCTGCCTGTGGCTTCCTTTCTCATCCTGTCTTTTTATATCTGCCAACATTTGTCACACAAGCACACGCACTCTACAAGACAAGTGTTGCCACACACAAATAATTCACACATCCAGAATTGTTTCATTGCCCTAATGATTTAGGCAGCTGTTTCCACAGCAGACTTAGAATGAGAGGTTGTGTTTGTGTAAGTTGTCATGTTTTGTGTAAGGCTGGCCACACACTAGATGACAGAATTTGGGCCGAACTCCTTCAGGCCCTAGTCGAGGCTTGTGACAGCTGATCATATGTCCAAGCAATCTTCAAGGTTGTGATGCTGGTAGGATTAAATAGTTAACAGGATTAATCAAAGGGATGGGAAATATTCAAATCATTCTTTTCTTAAACTGAAGATTTCATCTTATATCTCAATTTGACATAAAAAATTTTCCTTTATTTTCCCCAGTGCCTTTGAAGAAATATTTTTCATTTTCAAAAATTAGACATACACTAGATTGCTAAAAGTATTTGCTCACCTGCCTTGACTCGCATATGAGCTTAAGTGAAATCCCATTATTAATCCATAGGGTTTAATATGACGTCGGTCCACCCTTTGCAGCTATAACAGCTTCAACTCTTCTGGGAAGGCTTTCCACAAGGTTTAGGAGTATGTCTATGGGAATTTTTGACCATTCTTCCAGAAGCTCATTTGTGAGGTCACACACTGATGTTAGACGAGAAGGCCTGGCTCTCAGTCTCTGCTCTAATTCATCCCAGAGGTGTTCTATGGGATTGAGGTCAGGACTCTGTGCAGGCCAGTCAAGTTGATCCACACCAAACTCTCTCATCCATGTCTTTATGGACCTTGCTTTGTGCACTGGTGCACAGTCATGTCGGAACAGGAAGGGGCCATCCCCAAACTGTTCCCACAAAGTTGGGTGCATGGAATTGTCCAAAATCTCTTGGTATGCTGAAGCATTCAGAGTTCCTTTCACTGGAACTAAGGGGCCAAGCCCAGCTCCTGAAAAAAACCCCACACCCTAATCCTCCCTCCACCAAACTTTACACTTGGCACAATGCAGTCAGACAAGTACCGTTCTCCTGGCAACTTCCAAACCCATAAACGTGGCTTACCACTTGGTGGCTGAGTTGGTGTTGTTCCCAATCGCTTCCACTTTGTTATAATACCACTGACAGTTGACTGTGGAATATTTAGGAGTAAGGAAATTTCACCACTGGACTTGTTGCACAGATGGCATCCTATCACAGTACCATGCTGGACTTCATTGAGCTCCTGAGAGTGAGCCATTCTTTCACAAATGTTTGTAGAAACAGTCTGCATGCCTAGGTGCTTGATTTTATACACCTGTGGCCATGGAAGTGATTGGACCTGATTTCAATTGTTTGGATGGGTGAGTGAATACTTTTTGCAATATAGTGTATCTAATAGCTACCCCAATAAGTTAGGTTTAGTTGTTGGCGCCTCTTCATTTCACCCAAGAAAGAAGAAAAAGTGGCACATTGCTGTCAAAAATCAACATAGATTTTTATTGTTTCAGTGATAAAACCCTAAAAAAGCTTAATGCATGCTTTTCTGATCTAAAAACCCTTTGTATAAATTATTTTACAACTGCTTTATCATGGTTTTAGTCAATATTTGCAAATCTTATTTTCTTATATGCCCCCTTAAGACCTTTGGTACCCGCCCTGGGGGGGGGGGGGGGGGGGGGGGTGAACCCCAGGTTGGGAACAAGTGGACTGAACCTATCAGCATCTCTTCAGTAGAATGAGGCAGTACCTCTGAGCATCATCATTTTTTCCCATTGATTGATTTTTACTTCACTTTTGAGGTCACCTTTGATCATGCACATTTCTGTGAGATCTTTTTGTCAGCAGGTGTGTGATCTTGCAGTCTGGCTAAATCATCTAATATTTGCATACAGAAAGTGCAAAAGATTCAAATTGGTTAAAATATCCTTTTGTCTGTCATCTCCCATGTTTTGAAAAAAAGCTCTCTAAATCCTTTCGTAAGTGGTTATTCTATTGAAAAATAGCACTGCAGTGATTAATCTGTGTTCCTATATTTAAGCTGTATTGCTATTTAGTTGCAAGAATGATTCAGTTTCTCATGCAAGATGGTGTCTTGTGCAGGACAGGCTCAGTATAGCTCTCTGCCTCGGTGCACTGTAACATTTGGCATTTTGATTAACCTCTCAAGACCCATGGGGGCTGTGCATGCTGGTGATCAGACCCCTGTACCTACAGTAAGTCCACGAGGAGGAACTCCTCCCTGTTCGTGTTGTAAAACTCCTCTTCCCCCCACTGACACTCATCAAACTGTCAACTGGCCATAATTAAGTTCTGACTCATTTGAGCTCAACGTGCAGATGGACCTCGCTGGCTTTGAGGACAAGCACTTACTGGTCAAAAACATAGATTACTGGATAACCTCTGTTGGTAAAATCTGGGGTAGCTTAAAAGGTAAAATCTGGGGTAGCTTAAAAGGTAAAATCTGGGGTAGCTTAAAGGGATTTGATTATTTTCTTTTAGAAACATCAGCCTTATAAGATGTGGTGTTCCTGAGCTTCTTGATGAGCTCACAGCACTATTTGCCATCATGAACTGAGGGGGCTTATCCTCTGAATGAGTAAGGAGGAGGAGATGAGGGGTGAGCAGCATGTGTTGAAATGTGTAATCAATACTATTGAGTTCAGAAACTTTAGCCTGAAATGACTGTGACCCCTTCCCAGTTAAGGAGGTAAATGTTTTCTTGGTATCCAGAGGAGTGGCCCATGTGCCAGGCTGTCTGAATAAATCAGAAACCTAACAGGACCCAGGCAAAGCCCTTACTAATTATTTGAGAACACATGACAGCCTCTGCTTGTGCCATCTTTTGGTTAGCTTGGCTGGTGTTGGAGGGGTTGTTGCATTCTCTAATTATAGAGGTATCAATCCTGAAAATAATCTAGCTTCCTAGTTTTTATTCAGGCACAGCTACCCATCACATTGTCTTAAGTCTACTGGGTAAGAGTAACTGGTTGATTTTGCTTTAATTTTACTATAAACTTGAGTTTGTTTAGAGTTTTTTTTTTTTTTCATCTGACAACTCAAAGCTCTATTTAAACTGCATCACACTTACCCATACCATACTACACAGTGATGGCAATGGCTATCCTATGTTAAACATCCATCAGATATAACCAATCCCTTTCATACACATTCACACTCTACAGATAATACAATGAGCAAATTTGGGTTCAGTGCCACACTGTCATGTGACTGCTAAATAATTGGACTTTTTTAATGCAACTAGTTGGAGTTATGCACGTTGTCTAAGAAGTAAAAAATGTATGCTGTAGTTTACAACTATAATTTTGGTTTGGGTTCACAAAAACTGCCTATTACAAGTGCATATGTTAAAATAACATGGAAAGGATATTGTGTTGTGGTCTAGAAAAGCCAAATTACTGCCATGTAAATTCATATTGTTAACTGACTAGGGGTGGACATTGAAACTAGGGATGCACGATATTGGATTTTTTTCTGATATCCAATATACCGATATTAACAGATTCATTTTAGCTGATACAGTTACAGATATTGATACCAATATTTACCTCCGCCAAGGAGGTTATTTGATTGGGTTGGTTTGTTTGTTTGTTAGTTTGTTAGCAACATAACTCAAAAAGTTATGGACAGATTTTGATGAAATTTTCAGGAAATGTCAGAAATGGCATAAGAAAGAGCTGATTAGATTTTGTGAGTGATCAGGATCACTGTCTGGATTCAGGAATTTTTTTAAGGATTTTGTATTACTGGGAGATAGAGCTAATGGCGGAGGTCTGCGCTGTTACCACTTTACACCAGGAGATGGCGGATATGAGTAACTTCAATCCCAGCAGAATTTTTGGGTGTGTTGCTATTCAAAGTTTTGGAGTTTATAGAGTTTGAAAGACGCACGCCCGGTCGAGGAGACAAGTCGGAGCGTAACAGAGAGAAAGGCAGCGAATTGTTGCAAGAATACCCACAATGCTGGGAGGAATAGAGGAGTATTCACCCTCTGCCATGACTTCCAGTCGTCCGGTGAGACCATGGGTGAGACTGTCAGTGCATCTGTTGACACCATGACAGTCCACCTGTAGCAAAGCCAATGCTTTGCCTCACCGTGTTTCCACCCCACCGGGGAGGGAGTGATCGGCGAATGGGGGGCACAGGGGGACAGATCCAGGAATTTATTACAGGATTCTTGAGTATTGGGAGATAGGGCTAATGGCAGAGGTCTGCGCTCTCCGAGTGCTTTTCGAGTTAAATATGCTTTTCGGATAAGAACTTTCAGCCCTTTCGGACACACTTTAAAGTTGACCAAGGAAACAAACTTTAGTCCTAAAAAACACTTTAAAGATGATAGAATAAGGGTAAATAAAGAGAAAGACCTCAACTGAAATAGGTCTGTTGGTTTGGCCTAAAACTCCATCAGTTTATTAATATATATGGCCAAATTTACAGTCGATATATGCTGAAATACACAGGCAAAATATTGGATGAAAATATCGGAAGAAATTTTGATATCTGTCGATAGCGATACTTGCCTTTTTAAGCTAATATCTGCCAATACCAGACCAATAAAAGACCTGGTTCCATAAGTACCCAGTTTCAAATATATAAAAAAAAACAATGACATCTTTTAAACACTGCTCTTAAGTCTTCAGAGTAGCAACATCAAACATTACTTTTTATTAAGTTGAGTCACAACATTTAAATCGAATCACTGGTGCCAAAATGGAGCTTTTTAGCCATCACACAAGACACTTTGTTTGGTGGACACCAAACACTGCACATCGCCACAAACACACCATCCTCCCTGTGAAGCACGGTGGTGGCAGCATCATGCTGTGGGGGTGCTTCTCAGCAGCCGGCCCTGGAAGGCTTGTAGGCAGAGGGTAAAATAAATGCGGAAAAATATAGGAAAGTCCTGGTGGACAATCTTATTCACTCTGCAAAGAACTACGCCTCAGGAGAAGATTTATTTTCCAGCAAGACAATGATCTGAAGCATACAGTGAAGGCTACACAGAAATTTTTTAATGACAACAAGATGAACATTCTGGAGCAGCCAAGTCAAAGCTCAATCCTCAATCCAGTTGAGAATTTGCGGCTGGACTTGAAAGGGCTGTTCAGGCCTAATCCCCGTGCAGCCTTTAGAGCTTGAGCAGTTTTTGCAAAGAAGACTGGAGGGAAAATGCAGTGTCCAGATGTGCAAGCCTGATTGAGACCTATCCACACAGACGGTGCTGTGATTGCAGCCAAAGTTGCATACTTAATGCTGATCTAAAGGGGATGAATATTTATGCACTTATTTTACATCAAATATTTTTGCTTAATTGACTTTACTTTGTAGAAGTCTGTTTTCACTTTAACATTAGAAAAGCCAGATTATATGGATCATAATTGAGTTATGAAATCAATAAAATGATGAAACATCAAAGTGGTTGAGTACTTTTTATAGGGACTGTGTGTTGCAGACTTAAAGTCTGTGACAGGGCTGCATATTTTAACAGTTATTGTTATCAACTTTGATCATTTGGTTTCATATTTTATTTAAACTTTGGTTTGAATGAAATGTTAAAATCAATTAGAAGACAAAAAAGTTTAAGTTTTTTGTCCCAAACTCAGTGTAAACATTATTGATCAGTTTGTTTTCCTGCAGTGTGGTCTTGTTGTGTTACATAAAGCATGTCTGTAACAGGGAGGAGAAAGTCCGAGACCTTTAGGACCTGCTCCATAAATCTTCACCTTCAGTCAGCTGGAGAGCACGCTGGTATAGCTGCTTCACCCCCACCCCTAGGACAGTAACCCTATCCCCCCAGCTCTTCTCCATATGTCTGCACACACTGATGTGTAACCATAATAATCATTGAGGTCTGCCGTTTACGTGGGAAGATGAGCAAAGGGTCCAAGGAGCGCTCGGCATCTTAATTATGTCCCTACACACACTCATAAACACACAGACGTGGACACATGGTGGAGAAGGGATTGTGTGACTGATCAGGGGGGAAGGGGTCGTCGCTGGTTGGTCATTATGGTCGGGGCAGGGTTAGACTGGCACTGGGTACGGCTGTTGACATGAGGAGGATGGTTTATGACTTCAGAGTTGTGTCTGTGATTTCTAGGAAGTTTATAAATTGTACCGTACAATTTAATGACACCATTACAATCTTGTTTAAAAGGACTTACTTTAGGACGTCAGTTTGAGCTTTACAGAGCCTCTAAATAAACCTCCAATAGTAGTTTGAAATTTCAGTCCTTCCAGTCTACACTGAAGCGTTAATTCTCTTCTCACACGCAGTTTCACTGTCAAAAAAGAATGACGTGAATTTAAGATTGTCTTGAAGTGCAGGTCTTACCTTTGCAAATGATAATTTAACTATCAGTGGTAATTTTTTAACGTTTTTAAACATCTGTGACTGGTTTTAAGGATGGCGGGCTTGTAAAATGAGATGGAGTTGGACCTTTTTAACACTAGAACCACTGTGGATCTCTATATACCTAAAACAGCCAACCGGTCAAATTTACCTGTCATTTAAATGCCTAGATTTTCATAAATAGCACTGATCAGGGACTGTTACTTAACCACTTACACTGGACAGCTTATTAACCACAGATAGCAAACTAGATAACTGTTGGAAGATGATCCATCACATAGAAAATTGGACTGATTGCTAGTCCAGAAACTTCCTCATCACTGTATTCTTCTTCATTAAAAGCACTGAGATTACTTAGACATTTAACAATGGTAGATGTCTTTTTTTCCCTGTTTTATCCATGTTGAAGGTTGATCTATTGACTTCTGATTTGGCATTAATGCAATAGAGAGAAGGTATTTCCATTGCGCCATCTATTTATTGCTGGTGTGAAATGAAACAGTGGGAAAATCAAGGTTTTCTTATGGGGTAAATTTGACCTGCATGGTGGTTCAAGATATAAATGCCTATTTACAAAACTTGGGTTTAGGAAAAAAAAAAAAAAATGAAATCCGATGCTATAAAATGAACTTTTATGGAAAGTGAAAGACTGACAGACTTTAAGATTGTATACACATCAAGTCCCACCATGAGCCCTGAACATTTTGAATAAAGCCCTGAGAGTAAATCGACTGCAAGATTGTCTACTTCCCTGTTCTTCTCTCAGCTCTGCTCGACTCAGCCTGTTATACAGGAGACACTGTCTTACAATAATAAGACGTGTTTGGAAATATCGGCAAAACATCCAATATCGTGCATCCCTAGTAATCTCGGTGTGTCTATAGGCCAGGCTCTTCTTTTTATCAAGAGAATTATGTAAGCTCTGTCTTTGTAACCCTTCCTTGAGCTGACAACAAGTGCTCTAAAAGTATTTTTTCTTGTGGGACAGAACTTCAGAAGCCATACAACATCAGCAGGGGTACAGAAGGACTGACAGACATGTGGATAGAGGGATACTTCATTAATCCTTAGAAAACACCTAGAACAATCATTTCAAGACTTTTCTCTCTCCATTATCCCTCTCGCTGCTCTTTTATCTGCTGTCATGGTGTGTGATTGCTCACCAGCATCGCTCGCTTTCTCTTCTTCTTCCCTGTCCACAGGGACTGAACATATTCCCCTAATTAATGTCTTGGCTGAAAGTCTCAGTAGCTTGTTGGAGCCAAGTAGGGGTCATGACCCATATTCCTGTAATGCTAGGAGATTTTGAAATGCTCTTATCTTTTTTATCTCTGTCTTTCTGTCTGTCTCCATCTTTCTGACGCCTACCACAGCCAGGCCTCACATCAGGCTCATGGATGAAGAGAAACCTGACCTCTTATCTTCTTGATGTTTTTTTTTCTCATCATTTCAGCTTTCCATTTCAGTCATACCGGCCTGGACACCCGAACCCCTCCACGTCTATTCTGGTCTTGTTGAGTTATTCAGTGACCCTCTTCCCTGACCAGTCTGCACTAGTCTTTTCTTCTGTTTCTATCTGTGTGCTTAGGGCTTGGTGCCACTGACCAAAAATCACAGTATACACATCCATTTTTTTTCTGTCGCATAACAAATTGTCACAGAATCAGAACTTTATATGACTGTAGTAAAATCAAACAACATTGAAACCTGTTAGGCACATTGACAACATTTGGAAAAGAGAGCGGAACTGGCGATGGGCGAGGGAAACCCTTTGATGAATTGAGCTGAAACTTGCAGCTGCTTGTGACAGGCTACTCTGTCTGACAATCACTCAGTTTAAAGTGATTTATTTTTCAAATTAATGCTTGCTTTCGCACTAGCAACATCAAACCATGCCTGGGCGTACTTGCGTATTTACTCGGTCTGAAACAGCAGGTGGCGGTATGCACCTGGGGGGGTCATGACCTGAGTGAAGATTATTTTTGTTTTGACTCGATGAAAAGTCCATCCTGCAGCCATGGATGATTAAAATCACTTTTAAGATGCCAGCAACTTCGCTCTTCATATCTGCACGTCTACGTGCAGCTCAGAGGATTAAATGGGCTGCGCAGATAGAGCGGTTTTTGAGGTGACAGGAGACTTTAATTGCCTTTGCATCTCATCTCACTGACTCCAACTTGTGTTCATCTGTAAGGTGAGTCACAACCATAGACTGTAGAAAGAATTGGACAAACCCTGTGTGACGTCAGTCGTCTGCTTACAATAGGTGGACTCAAACGGCTTTTGAAGCCCATTCGTGGATGCTTCCATATTGAAATCGCGGTCTCAGCCGAACTTTAGATCAACCTAACGGCCCGCCCACTAAGCGCGACTTCCTGTCAGCCTGCTAGCTAGCATTCCGGTTGACAGAAACGAAGCCTCTGCCTGCCGAGCTGTCAATCAAATGAGACATGCCAATCACCGTGAAGTGAGGTTTATCCTAAATATAATCCAAACAATCGTGGTACAAAAAAATTCACCCCTCATACAGTGGGAGCACAATAAGACACTAGCTAATGAGACACGTTTGGTGTTTTGAACCAGGCTGTAAACCAGTTTATTTTGTGTGTCAAAACCAGCTGTTTAACATGTGTGCAGACGGAACTTCCGGTTTTCATGCAGCCAGCCTCAAGTGGACACTTGTGGTATAGCAATTTTTTGCACTTCCGCATTGGCTTCATTTTTAGGACCCGAGGTTGCTGCTTGGTCACAGAAGACTGTTTATTGGCTGGATTCTGATGATTTCCGCCCTTTATTGAGGAAAAATGTGAACAAACTGCCACGCTGTGGAAGACGTTTAGTTTTTACGATGATGTCATAAAGCTAATACGACGCTCTGTCCTGTATCCGAGCACAGTTGTGTTCACATCTCATCCGAACCGTGCCAGAGTCCACTTGAATCGCGCCCGAGACCACCTCCTCGAGTGAACCTGGGCCCGCTGCCTGGGCGCGGTTCGTTTGCATTCACACTACCAAAAATGAACCGGACTTTGGGCTCAAGTGCGCTCGGATCCGGGACCAGGCCCCTGATGTGAAAGCCACCTTACAGGCTCCCATTGTAAACAGTGCAACATCCAGCACTAGTTTAGAACATGGACAAATGGCAGTGTGGCCTTTTGTTTTATGGAAAATTTGACATCTTTGAGCCGTATAGTTTTGCCTCTGTGTTAGCACACATTTCAAACACTGATATGGATGTTTTTAATTCATAAAGGAACAGAAAATCAAGAAATACTGTATTCCTGTTTGACACTCCTGATACCCCCTCCTTCCTTGTTCCTCACCCACCTCATTGTGAGGGGTAAAAACGTCACCACATCACGTTGCTTCACACTGCATCACTTGTATGCTGTCAGGTCACTACTGTAGAAATCTATGCAGTTGAGCTGATTTACTCAATGATGCTCGCTCGTGTCTGGTCCAGTGAGGACACAGCATTAGGTGATCCTGCATGAGGGTGTTTAATCAGTGATTCCCTTTAACAGCATGCATGTTCTTTGTTATCACTATCGTAGCGTGGCTGCACAGTTGAATGGCACATATAAAGAAAAATGATTTTATAGCTTAGTGTTTTTATAACTAAGATATTTGCTAATTTTGATGTATTAGCTGGTTTTAGAGCTGAATTAGTACATAATTAAAAACCTGAAATTACCCATAGGTGGTGTTTAGGACTTCTGCATTTGTTGTTATAATATTAAACAGGTATGAGTATTCTTTTATTAATTACTGATAATATAAATGCTGCAAAAGACATTAAAATGAATAGAATTCTCTATATAAAATCTACATTTACAATAGATAATTTTGTGGTCAATAAGCATATTACTGAGTGTTTCATAGTGTAAACAATCATCTTACTAAGCATTAGGCCTGGCATCTTTTTTTTTCTTCAGGTTTCACCATAAAGTATTTTGATAAAAACTATGTTGTCTTTCCCTAAATCTCATTTGAAAATGTATCAGTTTGTCTTCAAAAATATTTTTCTCAGCCCTGTAGTGCCTGCTTTCCTCTGCTAGCCACCAGTCCTCTTCTTCTTTCTTTTCTTTCCTTCTTTGTCCCCCCATGGGAAAAGTTAAGTTTTGTCTTCTCTCAGCCCCCCCCCCCCCCCTCAGAGACATTTGAGTTTGTGCCTCCAGCCATGATTGGCATGCAAACCTCAGAGCTTAATGCCCAGACTTTCCCTTCCATCCCTGACCTCCGGGCAGAGGCTAGGCTTCTTAAGCCCACCATAACCTCCCTACAGGTGTCTCCCAGATTTAACCATTAGCAATAATATTGTCAGAGCTAGAAACAAATGTGCAGCAGATTCTTGAGACATGATGGACAGGTGTAAACTGAATGATTGATTGGGCCTGCCAGCCACCTACTTTCACTGCTATCTTTAAAGGAACATTCTACTTTAGTGCTACTCTGGTTTTATTCTTAGAGTTTATTACCAGCAATACATAAACACTGTTTTGTAGCAACAAGCACACAAAATAATATTTCTTTATAGTAGGAAAAACTTTATTTAACTTGTTTTAATTCTGTAACAATGAAAAACCAAAACCTTATCCTTACTGGTCTAACTGAGGATTTAAATGTGGTAGTTTACTTCTTGAAACAGGGCTTCCAAAAAGGCTGGCACTCACTGTTGAGCCTCGAGTCTCTTGAAGTACATGAAAACCAGCTTTGTGCCACATGAAGCAAGTTTCTATTCATGCTCTAGTACAGTGGTTCTCATCTGGTCTAGTCTCAGGACCCACCAATATCTTGGATGATAAATCGCGACCCAAATTTCCAAAAATTTTCATCAATGCACATTTATTAATAAAAATGTCGTACTTAAGATCTTGGGTGGAACAGAATTTATGACAGGAACGAGAGACATGAAAAAACTGCGATGTTCGTAAATTTTTGCCAGTTTTCCAGAGTTCTTGAGAAATTAATTCATCAACATAGTAAAGCAGCTCTTATATTGCAAGAAAAGGAGATAAGGACTTCTGACTTTTCCCACCATTTTTTTATATATATTTAAGAACCACTGAAAACTGCTCTGCGACTCACTTTTGGGTCCTGAGCCACCAGTTGAGAACCACTGGTCTAGAAAGTATGGCTGATCAGACCCAGCTTTAGCATGCTGATCATGAGCACTGATCACAGACTCTGCTGCACAGTCATCTGTTGACTCTTACACTTGTTTCGATGTGTAGGGATTTAAATCGTTTTCCTAGTGAATGCCGTTCATCAATCCCTTTTTAAATGTGCGACCTGTTGTTCTCTGATGTATTTTCTGCACACCTCACAACATTCCTGCTGGCATCATAAACTAAAATATACAAGAATGACTAAAAAGTAAATCTTTCCAATTATCCTGTCTTCTGTTTCTCAGTCCCTGCCCCCAAACCTGCCCCCACCCTGAGTGCATTCACGTCCCCCTCCTCCTCCACAGGGCCCTGTGTGTGTTTGGGTATTTAATAATGGATGCCTGTTTGTGTTTGTCAGTCTGCACGCTCTTGTTAAAGGCTTTAAGATAACTGCTAATTCCAGCAGGGCTCTATTGATTAGCCTCGCTGGGTGTGGATTGTTTTATAGCCCATGCAGAACGTAACACTCCCACTTCCCATGCTCCTTCAGTACCCTCCCCAATGCCTCCCCCTCTTCAAGGGTCTCTCCCTCTCTCTCTGGTTGAATAATTAATGCCTAACCTATTTAATTAGTGAGATTTGCTCTGAACAGAAGCAGAGTAATTGAGTTCTCAACTCTGCGTGGTTGGAGGGAGTGTGTTTGTCTTTATCGGTGTGGATCCGTCACACCTACAGTGATGAGGCTTACTCCTCCCTCACTCAGTTAATAAAGCTCGTATGATTTACAGAGGCAGTGGAGTTGGTGTTAGTGGCCAGTGGTAGCGTAGTGTTGATGTAACCGTTTTGGTATCTAGTTAAGTCTGGCACTGGAATCTGTGGTTAGTGACCAGCAGCCGTCATTTCAGCGGCTTTGGCTTCATGGTTGAAGAAAGATGGTGGAGAGGGGGAGAGCTCGGCTCTAGTTGTAATATGAATAACAGCAGCAGCAGGCCAAAACAATGAGGAAGGACTTGTTGATCATGTGATTTATTTTAACTAGGCTCAACACTTCAACCCTGCACTGTAACGGGAAGGATTGACGCTGAATGCCATGTGAATCACCAGTTCTGATCAGTATTGCATCAGCAGACGGCTGCTGGCTGCAGCTCTGGTCTGTCAGTGAAGGCCAAAGGTCTTTATTCCATCATGTTCTCTTTGGCCACCACAGACTTGGCAGAAACCCCCAGAACTGGAGGTCAGAGCTATTTATACTCACCTGTGAGTAGGTCAGGGTGTACAGCCAAATTCAGAGCTCTCTTACCTGCACGTGTACACTTCTCCTGAACCTATTTGCACCAGGAGATCCTCCCACTGCGCTCCTGCTGGTGAGCTGCAGAGGGGGCTCTGCGCATGCTGTGTGCTGGCTCAGCAACCTGAGATAGTGATGAACTCCTGCCCCATCACATCACTGTTACAGAAGAACCTTTCACATTAAGGTAAAGTGGAGACAGGGTTTATTCATTCAATAAGCATGATCTTTTACAAATATTAGGGTTTTTTTTTAGTTTTGGGTCATAAATCTCTCAAGTTACATAATCAGCATCTTATATCACGTAGGAACAAGACAACTAATCAATCAGTAGAATACAAAGATTGAAAAAAAAGTTTTTAAACTTTATTGGACTGTTCTGGGGTTGCTTTAATTATCAGCAAGGCCACCTGTAAATGAAAATATATCTGATTACATATGTCTGTATTTTCTTTACCCTCAACATCCTCTTCATCACTCACTTCAAAGTTACCAGACTATTTTACAAATACTTCTGTGTCCATAGATGGCATGTTTGTAGCAGCGCCCACACAACCTCTGATTTAGAGCACTGAACCAGCGCGATAAGTTTTTAGGTTGCAATGGTTGACTTCTGCAGGAAGGAGGAGATGCAGGAAGAGAACGGTTAAAGATGCAGAAAAGGAGAGAGGAAGAAGATGAAGAGAGAAAGATGATAGGGTGCAGAAAAAAAGGGGGCATGCAGGAAGAGAAAAGAGAAGAAGGAGAAAAGAGGATGATGCGGAAAGAGAGGAGAGAGAGATGCAGCAAAAAAGCTGAAGATATGGGAAAGAGAGAGGAGTAGCATGCAAGAGCGAGAAGAGGGAGATGCAGAATCAAGAGAAGATGAAAATACAGTAAAAGGTAAGCGGGAGATGCAGAAAATAGTGAAGTGGAAGATGCAAAGAAGGATTAAATATGTATGTAGAAAGAGAGAACTGGGAGATGTAGGAAAAAGAGAAGGAGATGATAAAGGGAAGAGGGAGATGCAGAAAAAAACTATAGGGAGAATGCAGGATGATGATAGAAGAAACAAAGGAGATGCCCTGAAGAGATGAGAGAAAATTTGAGAAAATGAGAAGAGAAAGATGCAGATTAAGGTGAAGAGGGAGATGCAGAAGTTAGAAAAATGCAAGATGCAGAAAGAACAGAGAGATGTAGGAAAATGAGAATGCATATAAAGAAGAGGGAAATGCAGGGAGAAGAGGTGAATGCACCAAATAGGGACATGCTGATGAAGAAAAAGTAAGAAGAAGATGCAGAAAACAGAAGATATGAGAGGAGGGGCAGATACAAAAAGACGGGGTGAAGATGGAAAACCAAAAAAACAGGGAACAGAACAAAACACATGCAGTAAAATGGAAGAAAGAGATGCTGAAAAAAAGAGAAAAGGAATATGCAGAAAAAATTAAAAGGGTGATGCAAAATAAAGAAGAGGAGGATGCCTCAAAGAGAAAGATGCAGAGGAGAGAGGAGGAAGATGTAGTAAAGGGGAAGAGAGATGCAGGAAAAATGAAAAGAAAGATGCAGAAAGAGAAGAGAGATGCAGAAAATAGAGGACAGGAAAATGTAAAAAGAGAAGGAGATGCAGAAAGATGCTAAAAGGGAGAGGAGGTAGATTCAGAAAGAGAGAGGAAGAAGTTGAAGAGAAAGAAGAGAGAGATGCAATAAAGAGAAATACAAAGATGACAGCAACTGAGAAAAGAATGAAGATTCAGTTTGAGAGGAGAGGAAAAGGAGGAGACAAGGGAGATCCAGGTGTATTGCTCCATTTGTATTGGTTTAATAATGGAAGCAGGTATACTAAGCTGCACGATGATCAGGATGCATGTCAGCAGGTTGACCTTAACCAGAATGTGACCAATAGCCATGCTGTGTCATGAATGTAACATACAGAAAAACTCTAACATGGGTCACCTGCATCTTTATCAGATGCCAGGACTCCCACTTAACTTGCTAAACAATGCAGACTAAAACCTTTTTATTTTGTCCTTTATTCTCCTAAAAGTCCACCTCATGTCCTAAGTGTTTTTTTCCTGTGGGCCACTCTTTGCCGTGTGTCTGTTGAGGAGAGCAGAGATGGCTGTGAGAGAGAGTACACTATTGATCCGGGGCAGTTCATTTTCTGCTGTCCCTGGTGAGTTTCTTTGGGGGAAATAGCTAGTTTGTCTCCTGTCATTGTAGCTTCACAGTTAAAGAGGAGGAAAAAAAGAGGAGAGGTGGGGTTAAGGATGCCACTTGTCTGATGGGCACAAGAGGATCATGAGCACAAAGACTTCCTTATCACACTGGAACACCAGGATATCACTGGTTTGTTTGGGCCAAATATATTACATTACAAACAAGATTGATAATGTGTCCCCTGCACTCCTGCTCCTGTTTATGTGTCTGAACATGTCCTGAAATGTATTAAATGTTTCCTCGTGTGAGGCTGATATTATGTGGGCGCTGCTGAAGGAAGCAATATTGATCATTTGCCGTTTACTGTCCCCAGCTCCCCTGTGAATTGCTCGGTGGGAAGTGGTTAATTTGTCTCCTGTCTGGGGGCTTCTCTCTCTGTCTGTGTGTATGTGAGCCAGATGTGTGTGAGCCTGTGGCGTGTGTGGTTAATTTGTGTCCTGTCTTTGGGGGGCTTAGCTGTTAAATACTTCACTCTGTCTCTGAGGAGACGCACACTGATATCATTGACCGTCTTCCTCAGTGACAGTAATGCTGGACTGATTGCTAAATAGCTGCCATTAACAAAATCAACTCCAACTTACAGAGGAACGGAATTGACGCAGTAAAAAAGAAGAAAGCCTCCAGGTAGTCTTTTTTTATTTTATCCTTTATTTTCAGTTAGAATACTTATTTCAATATTTTGTACTTAGAAAATTTACAAGCATGTAAAAAAGCTAACATCCAACAGCAAGCTGAGTTTTCAGGGATCATTCATGCTTCCTTTATTTATAAAAATACATACATTTCAAAAACATCACAGCTGGTGAACCGACATGTTCTACATGTCCAGAGACTCCAGAGAAGGGAAGAACCTTTTAAAAATCTCAGAAGATGATTGGACAAATGATCTGTCACATTAATTAAAAGCCAATCAAAATGATAAAATGTATCACAAGCTCAACAGGCAGCAGCTCTCATTCTTCACTATCTGTGGAGCCAGTTGGTAAATTAAAATCATGCTGTAGCTACTCGGGAGAAGAGAAAAAATATCTGTTTCTCCAAGAAAACCTTTCAGTGCAGTTCTTTTATCTTTTCAAATAAAGAAATGTTGTCTATTTCTGATAAAACTGCCACTATAGCTGCTTCCATGCTTATCTCTTCACCGGCTGCCATTGTTTACAGGGTTGCAGTCACGTCAACTAAACCACACCCACAGCTATGGCATCTTTCTTCTAAAATGCTGCTTATTGGTTGTATCAAACAAACATTTCAGATGAGCTTTGCTAGATATATCCGCCTAATGGCTAGGGATAGAGATTGAAACCCAGGAACCTAAAACACCTGGTTCTTTATCGTTCTAAAACCTGGGAATCAACAATGTTGTAGCTTAGTGATACTCCTTCCAAGTCTCATGGGTTCTGTGACATAAAATCATCTTATCCTGTCACTGGTGCAAATAAGCAGGAGTATATCAGTTCCTGCAGGGACAACATATGATTAAGGCACATCAGCAATGTGAATCACATTTAACCTAACTGCAAACATCACTCTAATGACCAGTCAACAGTCACAGAGTGTTACAAAATAGAATTTTAATTGCACAAGCACTTGACTCCTGCTTCATGTAAAATATCATGCATCTTTCACTGTAGCTCAAACACTGTAAGGAAGCTCACTGTGGTGAAATGCTTCACCTCATATGCACATTTGCACAGCTACACGGGGTTGTGTATACTAGGAAAATACCTAACCAGAGCTTGTACACATTTAAATCTTATTATTTTAAACATTTTAATTTATTTATTTTTTATATTAAATGTTTAATTCCTGTACATTGACAGCAAAGCCAATCAGAATCGAATTTCTTGTTGCATAAGCATACTTGGCCTATAAAGTTGATTCTGAATTCCACTGAACTGTTGGCTCTAAGGAAAAAGACTCCGGCAGCGCTGGGAGCAGCATGCAACCTTAACACTGACTCCAGCTGCTAAAGGACAAACTTCTTCCTCATCTGCTCAGATCAGCACTAAAAAGTGCTCCCAAACTTTAAAGCCTGTTTGTTAAAGGAAAGAAAATCTGATTTTGAAATCCATGGTGAAATCAACAAAACACAAGTTGATAAGCTTGCGTAATGACCAGACAGAGGTTATATTATGATGTGTTCAAGGTCAGTTCTGTAAATATGGCAAGTTGACAAATGTGGATAAAAATGTAACATCAAATGTCAAATCAAGAAAATGAAAAGTATTTGATAAGAAATCTAAATCATAAAAATTGTTAAGATGAAGAATTTGATTTTATTGATATAAGATAGATATAATATATTAGATCATGACCTTTTTAACTAAAGCTCTACCCAGTTTAAAACAACTCTGGCAAGAAATAGATTGTGTCTTTCCATCAAACAGTATGAAACTAAAGAAAGCAGGATTAATAAGGACTCAGATCAGTAAGGACCTTTATGAAATACCAGTACAGTGTACCCTGTTTCTAACTCTGGTTATATTCCACAGAAACCAAATATCTCTGCCTCCTGCTAACACCTCTTGTTGAAAGAAGCTCCCATTCCTGTGTGCTTGTGTGTATGTGATACTTTCAAACATCTCTGCTCTCTTACAGTTTTGGTTGTCTCCTAAAAGTTCATGACCCTGGTCTATTTTCTGAATGGATTACCACACTGCGATTCCTCACTCCCCCCTCACACACCCAGGCTTGTCTTTCAGTGCATTCTCGTCTTAATGAGTTTGTTCATATAAATGACCGGTTAGGGGCAACATGTGTTAAATTACCACAGAGGTGCAGATTGCATAACTTTGTCACTAAAGCTCTGGCACAGAGCTCCCTTATGCGAAAACAGCTTCAACTTCCAAACTTTTGTTTGTGATTGCTTTGAGACTTGAAATAAGAAGTTTAGACCTGAGCTGCACTGATGTAATATTTCTATGTCAAAGCACTTTGTAAACCCTTGTTTTTTTTAAAGTGCTATAAAATAAAGTTATTATTGTTATTATTGTTATTTTTATTATTGTAATTTATATTATTTATTTATTTATTGTTATTGATTGTTTTTGTTGTCTTATTTTGCTATCACCATTATTATTATCATTAAAATTATTGTTATTATTTATTTATTTATTTATTTTTTATAGCCAAGTCTGATTTCAGATTTTTTTTCTGGTCCAACTTCTGATACCTACAGAATAACTGATAAAAATCTGTCGCTGGAGTTCTCTTAAATGGAAATATGTTTTGGGTTCATAATCAAACACTGACTGTTAATTAACTGTTAATTACAACAAGACACCAGTAAGTATTTCAGTATTGCCTAAAGTTACATGACAGTCAATCTGATTCTTCTGGGAACAGCCATGCATTTTTCCATAAATCTATTTATGGAAAAATGCATGGAAAAATTTATTAAGAAGCATTGTTACCACAAAAAATATTCACCAAACATTAATAGCTAGCCAACTCTCCTCTCCCTGTGGAAATGGTTGTGTATGATGCACTGTCATTACCCGTGATTTATATGCTCACAAGTTCAATGGTCAGCCATGACCTGAGAGCTCACACTGTATGAGTGGAGTCAGGACAGACTGTAGCAAATGTATTCTCTGTAACGTCTCACAGAGTGAGGTTGATGTCAGATCTGTAGTTTCAGTTCCACACTTCATGTAGCTACAAACAGCGCCAGCAAACACAACTGGCCGCTAAATAACAAATATTCCTTGTTGGCTGAATTCCACAGGATGGCTCATTTCCCGCTTGTTTATTTCTTTTACTATAGTCAAATAATGCCCCCAGAAAGGCATCCTTCCTGTTTTAATGGTGATTTTGGATGCTGTCCGACAGTTTGTGAAGGAAAAACTGCCCTGCATTTGAGGATTCTGCTTGTGGTTCTGCACTCACTATAGACAGTGTAATGTTTCACATCACAATATTCATGTTGCAGAAAGAAAAGATATGACAGTGCCACTTTCTGCCATGACTTTATATAATAATTGAACTCTCTGCTGGTGCCTGTCTCTTTGCATGACATTGAACTTAGGCTTTTTGCTATGACTTTGAAGAACCTTTATTGGTACATATGCATCTGTGTGTGTTTGTTGGTGAACTCAGCCAGCGGTTCAGCAGTGACGTCTGCTCAAACCAGATGCCCTCTCCTCCTGGTTGTGATCAGCATTTTAGCAGGCCGCTGCCAACTCTTCCTCAGCCCAAAGGGACCAATTAGGTCCTGGCAGCTGCACCCAGAATGCCGCCATGGAATGACGGGCAGTGGGTGGGTTGGCGAAGATGCTGCACAAGAGGACTAAGACAGCTTAGAAAGCTTAGGACACTCATGTAGGCACTGAGAGTGTCTCTGAGTTATTACTGGCCAAAGAAAGAATCATTTATTTGTGTTTGTGTTGATAAGGAAGAGGAACATGGAGAATAGTTGGATGGCCACTTTGTTTATTTGGAGCCTGTTTTCTTCAGACCACCTGCTGCTCTTTTAAAGGATCAGACAAGGGTGTGTGGCAGCCTTGGCCCTTTGCCCTCACCAAATTAGCACCCATGCACAAGAGACCCTGACTGTCCCTCATCATGGCATCGCTCCCCTTTCTCCCTTTTGAACTTTACCCCCTGATCCCTCACTTTTCCCCCCGTAAATGCTGTGCCATGTCAAGGGGCCGACCCCACGTTACTTAGCTGACCATGGCCCCCCCTCCAAAGTGAACCTTCAGACGCAAGTTCTGTAGTTATTTCAGCAGGCCCTCTTCATTACATCCAAACTCAAAGGTCAAATATCAGTGTTACTGCCAAGAGCCATGTGTAAATCTATACTCTATATATTATTGGACACACAAACCTTTACAGTTACACCATGATTTATCATCCAAATGCTGTCGTCAACAACAGAATGGAACATGTCTAAAAATAGGGGTGGGGAAATTTTTAACAAAGTTGGAATCTGCATAACAAACTTTTAATTGCTTGTTAAATCAGAGCATTAATATGAGTCAGAATAAATCAAACATATTCAAAGAAGCACTTAAAAGGTGCACAACCATTAGTTTAGGCATCATATGAGACAACAATAAACCAAATGAGGACAACTGTCAGCTTTAGAAATGCTAAATTGATAAATCAGTTTTACCACATTCCTTTTTAAGGAACCAGACATGATCAGACAAATTCACCTTATTTGATAGATATTTGTATCTCTCATATGTATATTGAACAAGAAAACTCTCTAGATATCTGCATTTTGAGTGAATTTGAGCATATAAACTCACCAGGAGGCCGCCATGTTATCGCCTGCACTGATAGTGTGAGGTCATTTGGTCCAAGCTCTCCCCAGCCGTGCCCTCAGACTGGCAGCCTGTTTTGCTGCTTGCAGCTGCTGCGTGTGTCCACTCTGGCACGCACCATCACAGCTTTCATACTGTGACTTCATTCAGTGTACAGTGGAACCGTGCTGGGAGCTTTTCAAAATTAAAGCTTCATGTACAAAAGAAGTGAGTCTTTCCAGAGAAATGAAAAAGCAGGACTAGGAATGGGCATTGAAACCCAGTTCCACATCTTCCAAGAAAACAATAACAACTTTCAGATACTGCTATTGAGACTTCTGAGTCATGGAACCTGACTTTTTAGTAAGTGGAGTCACAGCGTTTAAATCAAATCACTGATGCTAAAATGATTCTTTTCTGGACATCAGAAAAGACGCTATGTTTGGTGGACACAGAATGCTGCACATCACCACAAACACACCATTCCCACCGTGAAGCACGGTGGTGGCAGCATCATGCTGTGGGGATGCTTCTCAGCAGCTGGCCCTGGAAGGCTTGTAAAAGTAGAGGGTAAAATAAAAGCAAAAGCTACACAGAAATGGTTCAAAGGCACCAAAGGGTGAATGTTCTGGAGTAGCAGAGTCAAAGCCCAGACCTCAGTCCAAAAGAGAATTTATGGCTGGACTTGAAAGGGCTGTTCATGCTGAATCCCTGTGCAACCTTTAGAGCTTGAGCAGTTTAACAAAGAAAAATGGAGTAAAATTAGTGGCCAGATGTGCAAGCCTGACTGAGACTTACGGGCACAGACTCAGTACTATGCTTGCAGCCAAACTAAATCTTGACTTGAAGGGGGTGAATATTTATGCAGTTATTTATTTTATCTATAACATCGTCATTTGCCATTGTGCTTCTTTTTCTGACTTGCCCAGCACCCTCCTTTCCCTGACCCATGCTCGGCTTCCCTCCTCCCTCTCACTCACACGTTGCCGGTGTTTGCGTGTCTCCCAGCGGGCGTGTACATCACCTCCTTGTCTCTCACTCAGTGGCTGAAACAGAAGTTGTGGGAAGGTGTCCGACCGGCTGACTGGGGTCCATCACTCACTGGCCCAAAAGAATCAGCAGCATGATGGATGCTCACAATGCTGGCATCTGCAACCAGAACCTCCGCCCCAGTTTAAATCTACACCGCTGAGCCACCTCTGCTCCCTGTGCAAGTGTACGTGTGCTGATTGACACACAGTCATGTTGCATATGTCCTCAACCTGTCACTCAGTAGCTAACACACTGTAGGTCCACTCTCACGCCATCTCATCTTTCTCAAAATCACTTTATTTCAGTCCAAGAAGGTTACCAGATAAGACAGCCAAGTCACAAACTATGAAGTGTTAAAACCTTGATTTAAAACCAGCACATAAAGGTGGAAACTTTCGGTTTTCTAAGAGAAGCTGGGATACATAACCATGCAGGGCAGGGGTGTCAAACTCAATCATAGAAGGGGCCGGATTCTGAATTAAGGTCAAACCTGACAGGGTCAAAATTTAACCAAGCTGTTGACCTCATTTTCGCCAGTAATGAATTATGGGGAAAAACATTGCCACTGATGATAAATGATTTTGAGATTTAAAAAGTCAAAATGATAAGTTAAAAGGCATAAAGTCTGAAATAAAAAGTCTAACTTATTAATTCGAAAGGTCAAAACACAAAATTAAATGTTAAAATAATGCTTATAAAAGGCAAATATATTAAAAGGAAAGTCACAGTCATGCTTTTAAGGCAGAAACATGACTTACAAGTTAAAATGGTGTACATCAAATGTCAAAATATGATATCAAGGTTGAAATAATAAATTGAAAAGGTCAAAATATGAGATAAAAAGTCAAAATAATAAATTGAAAAGGTCAAAACATGATACCAAACGTCAAAATTATAAATTGAAAAGGCCAAAATAAGTATATGAAGTAAAATTTATAAATTGAAAAGGTTAAAATATGAGAAAAAAAGTCAGAAAAAAAAAAACTGAAAATAGTCAAAAATGGTCAAAATCTGGTCAAAATCTGAATGGTAGATTTAAGTCATAATTGTGCAGTGCAAAATTGAAAATATGAAATGAATTTCTTTTCCCACATTTCTTTTTGTCTAATTATTTTTACTCTTTATTTTTTGACATTTTTATGACCTAAGGATATTTGATATCATCAAGGTTAGACCGGCCACACACTACATGATTTGAAGCCTGATTTGGGGCAAGATTTGCCTTCCCAGACGATCATGGGGGCGTACACCGACTGGAGCCTTGTTGCGAACGATTATTTGTCTGAGTCGTCTGCATGTGTGTGATGTCAAAAAGATTAATTTACTGCTCCAAATCGCGTCGTAGCCTCCCAGACCCTGAATCGTAATTATCAAACATGTTTGATAATTACGATTCTAGGTCTAGTGCGGCTGACGGAGTACCCACAAGAGCCAGTGAGAGCGAGCACACCGGGTAGCGTAACCAGACGAATCATACGTACTTTCACCACTCACAGTCATAAACACGACAGTATCTTAATTCCAGTCAGGATTTTTTTCCCCCGTCTTTCCCTTGTTTTATGATCGTTGCTGCACATGTAACGCATGCCAGGACAGCCTGTTGTGGAGAGACAGCAAGATGGTATCCACATCCATGTTTTTTTTTTTTCTCTGAAGTCACGTGATCACGCGAGGTCGTAGGCAGGTCGGCAGGTGTGTGGTCTCCAGTGATCTGACAGTCTGGTTGAGTTGTTCAGTGCATGCATTCAGAGGATTAAAGATGAAAAATCTTTGGAAATTGTCCTGAGTCTGCGGTCTCTCACAGTTTTAAAATTGTTTCAGATTAAAAAAATCGTGTAGTGTGTGGCTGGCCTTAAGTTTACATTTTTATACTGGGGGAAATCTGCAGACCTCATATTTTTTGGCCAGTTATAATAAAAATATGAAATAATCTTGTGGGCCAGGTGTAACTGTACCACGGGCCAGATTTGTACCCCAGGCCTTGAGTTTGACACCCCAGATGTAGGGATTGTTACCATTTTTAGGTTAGACAAAATCTCTTGTTGCCAGGCTCCCTCTTGTTTGACACAATTACCAACGATTATTTTAATAATTTGACACTTAATTGACTAATCTGATACTTAAACAAAAAATGGCCTAGGTTAATAACTTTATTACCCTTTACAGACATTTGTTGCTCACATTTTGACCCAGCTATTCTTAGCTTATTTGTGAAACATGTTGTGTCCGCTGTTTTTTAATGACACACTCACTGAAGCACCCACACCTAAGCAAGAATTGTGAGATCTTAAAAGCAAACAGCCCAATGCTTCCACTGTTATCCTGTCACATCTCTTAAGAGAAAAGAAAACTTCTTGTTCTTTAGAGGAATCGGAATTGGAACAACCCTACTTTAAAGTCTTTTTTCTGACAAAACCACCCTCCATTCACTTCTACCACACTTTTTATCCCTCTTTGAGCATCTCTGACATCAACCTCTGATTTATATAAAACATAGCATGAACCCCCCACCCTCAAAAATCAGAATAACATTAAAAATAAATCTCTGTCCTCGAACCCATCAACATTTGCTTTCGTTTGCATTTTCCCTGTCTTCTCTCCTTTTTCTTATAATCCTCCCTCCCTTTGAAAACATCTTGTGTGCTGTCATGTCTCCGTCCTCTCTTCTTCAGGGGTCTTGACACATTGGTTGGGGGCAGAGGTTCACCTCCCTGGTGGAATCTTGTGTTTCCCTTTAGGGATGCACTCACTTAACCTTCAGGTGCCTCAGTCACACTAGGAAAAGATTTTATGAGACACCCTGACACCCCTCCACCACCACCACCTTCACTGCCTGTCCTCACAAACAGATGAGATGCACATGAAACATATGTAATAATGGCAGTCCTTAAGTGGACAAAGCCCCAGGCTCTTCCTCTTGATGGGTCTAATGGGATCAGCTGATTGACAGCCACAGTCATCCCCTTTGACCCAGCACAACACTGTGCGTGTGACACACACATCATGAAATGTTGGTGGCGAATCAAAATCCTGACGGAGTTCTGATGGTCACAGGGACGCTGTCAGCTTCTCAGGGTCGGGGTCAGGGTCAAGGTTGGGTTCAAAGGAAATGCATGTTTTCATCATGTCTTATTTACGTTATTGATGTTCTTTACGGCTGTAAGAGCATATGGCGACTCTGGAAAAGCATGCACAGGGGCTATTATCATTGAATTATTCATCAAGGATGCTGTCAGGTCTCCTTGTATATCATTCAACAATTGGAAAATACTTCAACGTAGATTGTGCTCTCAACATGTACAAATATTGATCAAGATTTAAAGCTTTAAAGATTCAGAACTTTTTTCTGGTTTAATTTTGAAAGTGAACGTCAAAGAGAATAGAGTCATGAGAGAGAATGTGTCACCTTGAGCTAAAACACACACCTTTGGACACAGGATGCATTTTGTCCTCCTTTTATGTCTTACTATTAAATTTAATGTCATAGAGGTGCTATTGTTGGACTAAGTTGTCCCACCTCTGTGTCACTATAGGAGCACTGTAACACCCATCTCTGTAGCTTACTTGCCATTTTTATCATCTGAGGTGTCCTTTTATTAAAACTGAACTCCATAAGGTGTAGTTGCTATACAACAAACCAACATTTCATTTTTTTTCATTGATAACTTTCACATAACTTTCACATATTGGGAGAAAGATATTTAAAAGTGCCGACACCTTCTGGCCTCACACCGCTCCAGGCTCCCAGAATGCTTTTGGTGTAGCTCACGTCTGCTGGAGGCACAAGCTGGAATCTGTCTGCAATTTTAAACAGCTTTTCTCTCCATATCCACAAAAATTAAATGTTGGTTTAATTTTTAAAACCTTCACCTTTTGGAGTTCAGCTGTCATGAAAAGACGCCTCAGTTAAAAAGAAGAAAAAAGATATTGTTGGCAGTAGAGGAGGGGAGAGCACAAAACTCCACCTTTCCACTACGTAGAGGTATTCAGTGAGGCCTTACCCTAAAGGGCTTTACACACTGGGCCCGATGGGTTTTATTCACAGGGCAAATTGGGGGCGGCAGTAGCTCAATCTGGAAGGAATTGGGCTGGGAATCCAAAGGTCACCAGCTCGAGTCCCAGTTGGACCGTGTCTGGAATTTGGCCTGGTAGCTGGAGAGGTGCTAGATCACTTCCTGAGCACTGTTGAAGTGCCCTTGAGCAAGGCACTGAACCCCCAACAATTCCCAGCAGCGCTTCAATGAGAGCAGCAAGGCCATCATTCAGTGTGTGTGTAACATGTAAAACAATAGAGGTTAAACTGTGAATTTCCCTTCAGGGATTAATAAAGTATGACTTTACATTAAACTGTTTCATACTGTGAGCCTGTGTCTCTGTCACTCCTTTAAAATCCTGCTGGATCCATCCTGACAGAGAGCTTCAGCACACGCTCATGTGTCATAGCGCTGATCTAAGTTGGAGAAACAGAGAGCAACGTTATAATTCAGGCTCTGTTATGAGCTGTGAGTAGGTTACAACTTCTGCCTTTATCTATTATATTTCCATGGCTGATATCCACATAATACACGGGCAAACTACGGTGTTTGAAGTGAGGTTTTGGTGTAAGAGAAGGAAGAAGAGGGAGGGGTTGGGCAGGGGTGAACAAGCGAGAGAGAATAAAGCAACAGGCGCTGGTCTGAATCATCAATCAACCATCTATCTGTTAGGTTTCCAAGGTTGATATCCACATAATTAATGAGCAGACTTTGGTGTTCAAAGGGAGGTTTCAGTGTGAACGGGTGTGAGCAAGCGAGAAGGATGCAGTGGGCGCTGTTTAGAATCATCAGTCACCCATTTAAATGACTTGAACTGATGCGAAATTTCACATAGAATCGAGCCTCTTCCCAAAAAATATATGATGGACAGAAATTTTGGCTTGTGCATATGTCATTAGAACCACATGAGCTTGATTTTTTTTTTAATGTGCCAAACATTCGGATGAATTAAACAGACCCAGTGTGCAAAGGCGTAAGGCTGGCTTCAGATATTTCAAGTCTTTACCATGGGGCTGAGCTAAATGGCTTGAAAATAAATTTCAGACTTTTTTAGTCCAGACTTGATTTGCGATTTTAATCCATTTTCTCTCAGCTTAATGCTGCAACATGTATGCAAGGAGTAGAGAAAAAATGGATGTTGATGACTAGTATGTCAATAACAGTGGGCAATCTCATGTGGATGGAAAATATAAGAATGCTTAAATGGTTGACAGATCTGAACAGTCTGTGTGGCAGTGTTAATTTTGTCAACTAAAACTGTGACTAAAAATGTTTGACAGCTTTTTTTCCATGACATAACTAGACTAAGACAAAAATAGATCTGTGTGACTAAAACTGACAAAAATTAAGTTTAGTTTTTGTCAAGATGACTAAAACTAGACTAAAATGTAATGTAGTTTTTGTCTGACTTTCAGAATCCGTGATATTTCTCCACTGGTGGTAAATCTGTCAAAAAATAATGCATCGAAAGCTGTAGAAGCAGGGACCCCAAGTCTGGAAGAGTGCCTAGAACACACTAGCGTGATTTGGTACCAGGTTGACAGAGGACTGTTATGGACTAAAACTAGACTAAAACTAAAAAGGGTAGAAGTGACTAAAATGTGACTAAAACTAAGACATTTAATCTAAAGACAAGGCCGGCCACACACTCAATGACTTTTTTAATCTGAAACAATTTTGAAACTGTGAGAGACTACAGACTTCAGGAAAATTTCCAAAGATTTGTCATCTTTAATCCTCTGAACACACACACTAGACGACTCAGCCAGACTGTGAGATCACTGGAGACCACACACCTGCTGACCTGACAACGACCTTGCGTGATCACGTGACTTCAGGAAAAACAAAAAAACATGGATGTCTGTCGATACCGTCTTGCTGTCTCTCTACAACAGGCTGTCCTGGCATGTGTTACAGGTGCAGCAAAAATCATAATACGAGGGAAAGACTGGGGATGAAATCATGGCTGGAATTAAGGTACAGTTGTGTTTATTGTTGTGAGCAGTGAAAATACGTATGATCCCTCTGTGACACTACCCGTTCTTCTCACTGTCATTGGTTGTTGTGGGTAATCCGCCAGCAGCACTACGACCTATAGTCGTAAATATGAAATGTGTTTGATATTTACGATTCAGGATTTTGGAAGCTACGGCGCGATTTGGAGCAGTAAAACAATGATGTTGACACCACACACGAGGATTATTCAGACAAATAGTAATTTGCGACAAAGCTCCTCTCGGGATACGCCCCCACGATCGTTGGGGAAGGCAAATCTTGCCCCGAATCGGGGTTAAAACCCTGTAGTGTGTGGCCGGCCTAAGACTAAGATTAAAAATGCTGCCAAAATTAACACTGCCGTGAGGGAAATGCCATTTAGTCAAGGAATCCTTTATCCCTCTTGACAGCACTTCTACTCAAATACGTGTGTGTGTTTTTGGTGTGTTGTAGAGAGGAGTAAAAAAGGAGCTAATTCACAAAGGATCTGATTGTTTCTCTTTCTGATGAGGCGTTTCTGTCTAGTTTGCCTGTATTCAGTCAAGGGGAGCAGTGAAGGAAGTTCAAGAGAAAATCTAGATCTGCTTTTTTAAAATGTTGATTTTCTAATTAGGGATGTAATGATATGGTAAATCTCTTGTTATGTCAATACCTCAAGAACAAGTCCACAGTACAGTGTTTACTGTGGTGTCCAGAAAAAGTCCCAAAATGTCAGATGCAGACTTGGACGTAAATGTAACATTGTTATTTATTAAACAACAATTTCACTTTGATTATTACAGTGTGTGCAAAATATATGGCGCATATCTTTTCGGGGTGATCATTTGCCAAACGCCTCCTTATGTTACTCCTCATCAGGAGTGTCACAGCAGTCTGGCAGTATCGTTTTTTTGTCGGCCATCACTGTTCTCCAACCTTCTTTCTCATTTCTTGAAACCAGGAAGCCAAAATGCTTCCACACGTCAGATGTAAAGTCAGTGGAGCTTCTGCAAACTTAGTCACTCGGTTCTCCCTTGAAGTATCCATCATTTTCAGGTTGTTGGGTCAAGCCAGCATGTGGAGCACAAAGGATGTTGGGCACACAAGGGCTGATGGTAACTGTAGTTCCCTCCACCCTGCTCCACCAAAAGAAAAACTACACTTTTTGCCCTGAAGACATATTGTTTGAAAATGTCACATTGTGACATTGAAACACTTCTGTTACCACAATACTCCAAAATTAACAATACTGTTACATCTGTACAATAAATCAATAAAATCTATTTATTCTCCCAATACTCATTAAATCAACGTTATCTTGTTTTCATGATCATGATGATGGGAAGCCAAATCTGTGATTGAAATTGAAACTAGAATTGCCTCTGAGGTATCCCAGTCTGGAATCCCAAATATCATCATGTAAGGTTCAAGATCAGGAAAGTATTGAGACCACACACTTGAGGATAATGAGGACAACTGGCCTCAAACTTTGCCACATTCTTGGGGACAAACCGGGCCAAAATCAGGCCGTAAATCATCTTGTGTGTAGCTAGCTTTAGACGGTGGAGCTAGCAGGGAAACAAAGTTGTGTTGGCCTGAATGTCTGAGAGCTTCTGCATGTGGAGCTCCAGCTGTTTCCTCACACGTCATGTTTCAGCAATGCTGTAGTGTAATGTGAAATCACAGAACGGAATACTAGATTACTCCCTTACAGAATCAGTGTTAAACTGCTGCTGCCTTACTGTGCAGATGTGTTAATACTGACATAGGCTGACGTGCAGTATACTACTGTTAAAGCTGTAAATATCATGAACACCGTTTATCATAGCAACAGCTTTCCAGCAAACATTTGTGTTTTTATTTGCCCGTGTGCGGCTGATTAGAAGAATTCCCCTCCCCTCGCCTGCCCCGAGGTTCCCCGGGTCAGCTGGTGTATGTTACAGCTGATGGCTCCACTGCGATGATGGACGAGGCCACAAGCCAGTAGCTCCCCCACCCTCTCCCCCATCATCACCACCACCACCCAGCTCCTTCCCAAAACACACTCCACCCCCCCACCCCCCGAACACGCCTCTCCGTGGTGACATCACCACCAAACAGGCTGACAGCTGAGGGCACACACCAGGGGCCTCCAGTGTCAGTACGTGGCCCCCACACAGCCATCGGCCTGTCAGTCAGTGTCAACTCTTCATCCACACAGACACTAATGTGGGCACCGAGTACTGCTCTACCTCACAGAAATATTTTCTTAAATAGAAGAAGGTTTATTCTGAGGCAGGTGTTAATTTGGTCATGACACGGAACAGAACTGAAGAGGAATTGATTAATGTAGAGCCATCTGTCTGACTTAGAGTCACCTCTATTCTCTGAAGGCAGGGCTGTTTATAGACAGCAGGAATAAATCCAGGTCTCATCAAGAATTACATAAAGAATCAAAGAACATTTACTGTAACCAAAACCTCTGCCGCTTTATTTTGATATCTCCCTGCAGCATGCACATATGCACGTGCACTTGTAGCTGGGAAAGACGATGGAGGAGAGGGCATCGCTTCCTACCTGATCTTCTTACTAAAACAAATAAATCTCCACCTTGAGACAAGCTGCACAGAGATGTGTTGAATGAGTTGAATTTTGTTCACCATTTGTGGTCCAAAAATCTCAGCTAAAGCTGTTCTATTACCTGCATGTGGTTGCTGCTACTAATCATGCTCAACAGCCTTTGTCACAAGTATCTACCCAAGTTTTGAACCCAAATAGAAATGAAACTGGATAGAAATAAACAGTTGGGCCTTTTTTACTTCTTGAATGACCTGCATGCAAGCTTCATTTGCAATTTAGAGGTGATTAATTAAGGGGGACAATGATTTCAACCAAAAAACAAATGTTACCTCAGAAAAGAAGGAAGAAAAACACTCATAATATTTTTTTCTCATGGATGCAAACCGCTCATTGAAAATGTTTGGCAAGGGTGGAACCTTTGAAAAAAATCTCAGAGGGTGATTGGATAAATGTTTTGTCTGTCTTGTTCGATATGAGCCAATCAGAGCAATGGAGCATATGACCCAGTGGGTATTCACAGCATCTTAGTGAAGTCAGCACAGTAGATGCTGCATTTGCTAACTATGCCTGGAGCCAGTTACTGAAACTAATGTATGCCAAAGAAACTCAAGAGAAGAGCAGAAATATAGTTTCAGCTTCAGTGGGATTCTTTTGGGCGCCAGAGTTTTTTCAAGAAAATATTTAATTTAGATATCAAGATTTCAAAAGGCTGTAGCTTGAAAGTGGTTACAGATAAAGGCATACTGTAAATGAGAAAAATCTTTAGTATGACCCAAAGTATGTGACCAGAGTAAATTCACTCATCTAATTTACATATTCTGACATCACCAGGCGGCCTCCACTGCCATTGGCTGTGCTATTCACAGTGCTATTCCCACCACTTCCCCTCCTTGGCATTCGCTGATTACTCCCTCCCCGGCCAAGGTGAGGCAAAGCATCGGCCTCAGTATGTGCTGCTTGTGGACTATCGTGGCGCACAGACTGAGAAGCCCCTCAATGCAGTGTGCAATAGTGGGCGATGCCCAATGTGGGTGATGCCCAACATTGGGCATCGCCCACATTGGGCATCGCCCACTCAACACTCCCGGCTCTGCCCTTCCTATGATGTCTAATTTCGTTTTAACAGTAACGCGATGAAAAACGTTTTTAATTTACTTCATAATAAATTTATTAGTCTGTTACATTTTAGATAGTATAAACTATGGGGAAATAAATTCATGGAACATAGATGAAAACTTCAGTAAATGTATGTGCCTATCTGTAGCAATCGTTTCACGTCGCTAGTTGGTTAGCCTGCTAGTAACACTGAAGTGCGTACAATGTATGAAACAAAGAAAACACGTGAATGCCGTACGTGGATATGATAGCAACCAAAAAAAAAAAGAATATATAAAATGTATATCCAAATGTTTTCTTTAAACGTGTAATTTCCCATCGGAGACTCTTAGCGTACTGTTTACTTCCTGTTTCTTGAAAGCGGACATAATATAATGACGTTGAGGAATGGGTGATGACGCAATGACGTATAGCAAACGTCTGATTGGACAACATTGAGTGGCTGGTGTCCAACGCTCAAAAGTGGGCCCACTATTGCACATTGCATTCAGGGTTACTAGCACAGACTCACTGTCGGTGCTCACAGACGCACCGTCAGTCTCACCCATGGTTTCACTGGACGACTGAACGTCATGTCAGAGGGTGAATATTTCTCTATTCCTCCCGGCATTGTGAGTATTCTCACTGCAGTTCGCTCTCTTTCTCTCCGTTACGGTCCGACTACAACCACCGCTTCCTCGTCTCCTTGACCGGGGGTGCATCTTTCAAAACTCTCTCTCTCCAAAACTTTGAATAGAAACACACCCACAAATGCTGCTGGGATTGAAGTTACTCATGTCCACCATCTCCTGGTGTAAAGTAGTAACAACATTAAGCACCATATTTTGCAGATAGTGCCTGTTTAATTCAGCAATGTTGCTTGTTGCAATTTTGCAACTTTGGCGCTTCAAGAGTTAATGAAGAAATGCCCAGGTCTGTTAAAACTGCCCCTGTAGCCACCTGCCTCTTGTTGCTGCTTGCTTACATCACAACCCTGCCGCGCCCAAAAGCACTGCCCCTCGATGCTGATTGGTCCTGTCACTTTCTTACCAGGCCCTAACTGTTCAGACGGGAGTTTAGCAAGACTGATTCACCAGTGAGAAACACAGAAACGGGCGTATCCATCTGTTTGCAAAAGACATCAACCCGGTTTAGTCTTTTCAGGCCTAGAGCTGCTTCCCATGCAAGAACAGAATTCTTCACATTGATGTCATTTTTTTTATAGCATTGAGCACAGCAACCATAGCAATTACTTCTAAGGCTGGCCACACATTGGATGATTTTTAAATCTGAAACAATTTTAAAACTATGGGAGACCACAGACTTCAGGACAATTTCAAATGATTTTTCATCTTTAATCCTCTGAATGCATGCACTGGACAACTCAGCCAGACTGTCAGATCACTGGAGACCACACACCTGCCGACCTTATGTGATCACGCGACTTCAGAAATAAAACAAACCGTGTCTGCCGATACTGTCTTGCTGTCTCTCCAGAACAGGCTGTCCTGGCATGCATTACAGGTGCAACAAAAATCATAAAACAAGGGAAAGACTCAGGATGAAATCCTGGCTGGAATTGAGGCACAGTTGTGTTTATGGTTATAAGTGGAGAAAGTACATATGGCCCGTCCGGTGACCCTACCCGGTGTGCTTGCTCTCATTGGTTGTTGTGGGTACTCCTTCAGTGGCAATATGACCTAGAGTCGTAAATATCGAACATGTTTGATATTTATGATTCAGGGTCTGGGAGGCTATGACGCGATTTGGAGCAGTAAATTACAATGGCGGCTGGCGCATTTTTCTTCGGGGGGGGGGCTACAACAAAATCCCAATTTGATATGTTATGTATGTAAGGTACATCAAAAGATGTTACTACACCGAGAGTTAGGTTATATTAATATGCCTTTTTTCCATCTGCATTTGTTTGGTTAGTGAACAAATATTAAAATAAAATGGCTATAATAAGGGTCATCAGCAGCCACAAGTAGCTAACTCTTATCACAGTCAACTTAAATTTTTAACTCATCACACATTATCAAGTCAATACATGACAAAATTATGTTAAATAGCTGATTGAATGTTTATTTTGGATAAAAAAAATTACAATAGGCATAAGGTGCAAGAAGTCACTGCTTCAATAGTGACTGGTTCAGTAAAGAATATATATACTAGACCTGAATGCAGCAAAAATGCTTAAACCCACAAAACTACTATTTATTGATTGATTTACCTACTTCTTAATATTAGTCACAGCTTTGTTGCTTCATCCTGATATTTGTCAGGTCCAAGATCTTTAATTCTAAGTTTCTCCTCCAGTGTCCTCCTCTCAAAACATCTTATTCTTAAACACTCTACTGTGTTTTTTTAATTGCTTTTTGCTAACTGTCTTCCTAGCATCTCTTGATGATCTAAACAACAAACACAGGCGCAATACCTGGCAGAAAGCCAGAGATGTACCGTCACGGTGCATGAATTCCTCTGTGTGTCTCATAGACTGTAGAAAGAATTGGACAAACCCTGTGTGACGTCAGTCGTCTGCTTACAATAGGCGGACTCAAACAGCTCTTGAAGCCAACCCGTGGAGACTTCCATATTAAAATCGTGGTATCAACTGGACTTTGGATCAACCTAACAGCCTGCCCACTAAGCGTGACTTCCTGTCAGCCTGCTAGCTAGCATTCTGGTTGACAAAAATGGAGCCTCTGCCTGCCGAGCTATCTGTCAGTCAAATGAGACACGCCAATCAGCTTTCATCCTAAATATAATCCAAACGATCATGGTACAAAAAAAATTCATCCCTCGTACAGTGGGAGCACAATAAAAAACTGAGACACGTTTGGTGTTTTGAACCAGACTGTTAACCAGTTTATTTCTAGTGTCAAAACGGTCTGTTTAACATGTGTCCAGACGGGACTTCCGGTGTTCCTGCAGCCAGCCTCAAGTGGACACCCGCGGTATTGCAATTTTTTTTGCACTTCTGCATTAGCTTCATTTTTCAGGACCGGAGGTTGCCACTTGGTCTCAAATTACAAAGCGTTATCTCTCTGCTGCCACCTGTTGGTGTCTGGTAAGTGGTTAGTGGTAATGCCTTTGGGGGCCCAGTCATGTAGCGCCCACAGAGCTCCTATCTCTTGTATTGAAGAGGAGCAAATGAGCACGCGCAGCTTATAACCAATATCTATGGAAGGCTGTAGGCGCAGGAGCCCTGCACCTCAGGGAGGAAATGAGTGAACATGAAGTAAAGGGGAATTCTTAGAATATTCGTGATCCACTGATTTATTGCACACTATACATTTAAACCTTTTAATAAATCATCTTTATACAGTGCATGATGGAATTTATCTATATTCATAGAAATTTATTGATATTTAAAGCAAATGTTTAAAAAATATTCAATGAACTTAAGATCTGTCCTCTCTTTGTGGAGAGTCATGGGGGGTGGTGCCCTAACACCCCCTATTGACCAGCCGCCATTGGTAAATTAATCGTGATGACACCACACAAATGCAGACTATTCAGACAAATAATCGTTTGTGACGAGGCTCCAGTCGGGATATGCCCCCACAATCCTTGGGGGAGTCAAATCTTGCCTAAAATCGGGGCTTAAAATCCTGTAGTGTGTGGCCGGCCTTAGTGAGGCAGAAGTGAGCTTTCTTAACCTTGCAATAAAAAATGTCCAAAGAAAAGCAATCTGAAACAGAAGTTGTGAGCATTTTCCACAAAAACAAAACAAAAAAAGCCTTTAATGGACACAGGCACTTCATGTTTGAGGAAACATTGCTATTTGACTGCTTTATCTAAGGATGTGAACTAGTTACTTTATTTTCCGGCTGTGAGGTGTGAGAGAATATGTTCATTATATTAGTCAGTCTTTCTTTAACACTTTGTGTTTTCTTTTTTTCATTTTCTTGACATTTATCAACCAACATACTGAAACCATCAAAAATAGACATGTGAATATGGATAAATGTAGAAATAAATGTCTTCCCTTTGCAGTTTTAAATGTCAGAAGCTATTTTCATGCATTTCAGTTTTAACCAAAGGATCCATATATACACAAGCAGCATGTCTATCAAGCCACTACATGACACATTAATCTCACTCAAACACAAATCTGGACTCTGACAGCGGGTCAGGAATTTTAAATGGATCCACATCCTGCAGCAGTGAACCCACTGCCCTTGTATATGTACTTGTATCAATATACTGTTACACTTGTCGTACTCTAGGACTACATGATATACTTAGATAGGTTACAGGATGCAGTATTTTTAATACAGTGGAACGCAGCTCTGTGTTGGCAGGGAGGGGCATCAAACTCTGTTGACAATTCTTGGTAGTCCGTCAGAAAGTACTGCTGGATGTCAGACGCGCAGAGATCATATTATCATAACCACGCTGGCTTACTCCGGGTTTATTAAACTGTGGTAACTCCCTTGTTAAGCCTGATGTTAGCATGGCATCGCTGTCTTCTGTTAGAGCGTCGGAGCAGTGGGAGTCAGGAGATGAGCCCCAGGGGACGGGGACGCGGGATGGCAGTGGGAGCAGGCACTGTCAATAATAAGATTTATTATCCATCGACGAGTCCCAGGGAGGGGGCAGACAGAGACCGCTGTTCACTGAATTAGCCGTCAGGTACGGTGAGGGGGATCACTGGGGGGATCCCTAAGAGGATGGAGAGAGGGGGCTGGGGGTGCTGTGCCCTGTCAGTAGCCCCAGTCAGAGGGCTGAGCATAGACAGATAGAAGAGCTCTATAGTAGCAGACAACTTCACCCAAAGTCTAGTCCACATCACCCTGACGAGGCTCAGTCATCTTAGGGATGTGACTCTAGTTCAACACTTCCACATCCACTTATGTGAAGGAACATTTGCTGCTTTATGCTGATAAAGCAGCATATACATTAGTGATTTGCCAAAACTTTAAATGGAGTTTTCAGTCGGACTTAGAGAAGAGGATCATACTTGTTATACTGAGGATAGAGAGGATAAATGAGGATAAAAAATACCCTTTGATTTGGTTCAGAGTTTCTTCTTTAAAGTTGCATTTAAAGGTGTTCTGTCATGTAAAATGTTATAGCAGTGTTTATCTGGACTTCCAAAATGTGAATCAGACCCACTATTTTAAATCTGAGGTCAGTGGAACTTCATTTACTTTGTTTCACCATACTAGGCATCATTGTAACTCTGAAACAACATAAAAATGTTACCAGGCATTATTCAAAGAGACCAAGAGTTCAGGAAACACAAATGATGAGAAAAGAACAACTGTCATGTGACATTATGAAAACAATTCAAACCCTCAAATGACAAACAGGAGCATTTTTAGTGGACTTTAATAGTAATATTGGCCCTGCATATTATGTTGCCGCCATTACAGCCTCCTTCATGGGTTTTGTTTTCAGATGACACCTAGAACATTTCTACACTCCTTGCAAAATTGAAATTTAAAATATAGCACAGGTTTCAAAATTATGAAATTCTTCCATAAATGTAATCATAGAGCACTAAAATTTGAGTACAATAATATGTATGCAACTTTGTGTCAATGACTGATTACCTTATAGGAGCCAAATAAGGAGTAATACACATCCTGTCCTGTCCTGTCCTATCCTACCCTATCCTAGCCTGTCCTGTCCTGTCCTGTCCTGTCCTATCTTAGCCTGTCCTGTCCTGTCCTGTCCTGTCCTGTCCTGTCCTGTCCTATCTTAGCCTGTCCTTTCCTGCCATGTCCTGTCCTGTCCTTTCCTATCCTAGGCTGTCCTGTCCTGTCCTGTCCTGTCATATCCTTTCCTGTCCTATACTTTCATATCCTATCCTATCCTATCCTATCCTGTCCTATCCTAACCTATCCTGTTCCGTCCCATCCCATCATGTCCCATCCCATCCCGTCTTGTCTTGTTCCGTCCCGTCTCGTCTCGTCTCGTATCGTCCCGTCCCGTCCCGTCCTGTCCTGTCCTGTCCTGTCCTGTCCTCTCCCGTCCCGTCCCGTCCCATTATATATTATGTATACAAGGGTTTTGCAACTTCAGCTGGCTAAATTTTTAAACAGTGGCACCAAAAGTGGTTGAAGTGATGTTCATTATTTTGTTATTTCAAGCCCAAAATGTCAGTGAAATGTTGCCTTAGCTGTAACTCAGTCAACATCCACCTAGAGGGACAAAAATTTGGGTGTTAACCATCATCAATCAAATCACACAGGTTATACCGGGTTTAGGGTGTGCTGGGGGGGGGGGGCTAGGTGGAAAAAAATATAAGACATTGTTTACATGCAGAGCAATGCATATAGCATAATATTTATTGATTCACATCCTGAACAAAGTCTGAATTGATTCTAGGAGAGTAAGAGAATGGTTTGAAACAGCCCTTTATGGTGGCTGTGTTACTGCAGGCAGATGGCCTACAGGCGGTGGGATGTGTTCAGCTTTGTTGGGGGGGGGGTCAGTAGATTATCTGTAGATTCACAGCAGTGAGTCAGAGGGAGATAGATGGATGCTGTGTGAGCTGCATGCGTTTGCAAACAGTGTCTTCACGGCTTCACAGGGCAACACCACACTGGCTCTCCCCACGCTGCGAGGCAGGCCACTGTCAAAGGTCTATTAGGAGAAGATTGAGACCCCAGGTGTATATGTGTGAGCGAGTATGTGTGTTTGTGTGTGAGTGTGAGCGTTCACATGCTCATTGGTCATGGCTCTGTAGTAGAAGATTGAGACCCCATTGCTCCCAGAGCCACTCAACCAACACAACCTGCAGTGGTTTACAATCAGAGCAACAGCGTCCATCCATCGCTGCTGACACACACTCACACACACTACAGGAATACACACTAACAATACAGCTCACTACAGATGTCATTAAATAGTAGCCGGGCTGGAACAGCGGTGTGACAGCGCTGTGGACATGCTGGTTGTCATGATGTTGAAATGAGGGTTTAGAGGCAGATTGAGGTACAGGGTAGAGATGCTGGGGCAGTGGTGGTGGAAGGGGGGTGAAGGTGGCGTTCACAAGGTGGGAGGTGGAGAATCATGGCAACACCTTTGACAAGCCCTATTTGTCATCTGCCAGGACGCCCAAATAACTCTGACTACAATACAGATGGATTGTGGGAGAAAAAGTGATACAAGCCCAGCAACTAATACTGTACAAACCTCCTCTCCACCTCCACCTGTACAGTCTCTGCCTCTAACGCTATTGCACTGTTATGATGAGGGCTGGGATGATATGCCTTTGTCCAGATACAATTTTATAAGGATTTTTGAGGGCTGATTTGATTTCTGTTGAGGTCTGGATGTATTGCTGTTCTACAAATATCATAATTGGATAGTGGTGATTATTGCAAATTTTTTATCCTTTTTAAATCAAAACAAAGGTCAAATCATATAAAAGGACACAAAACATCTTAAAAATTGCACAACATACATTAGTCAGTCCTAGCTTTTCATCATCTGTTTTTCTCACTTTCTATCACTCAGAAACATCCCAACCATCTCCTCCCACAATTACACTTTCTTCATATGCCTGATGGGCTGGTTTCTTTGTTATGTGGGTGATATGTCCCGCACATCCAGGTCAGGGAGCATATGCCAGTTCAACACTTTGCTGCATCAATCTTGGCCCTGTACTGCTCCAGCCTCCTGTTTGCCATCATCAAGGCCTGCACCAGGCCCATGCACCATCTCTAAGGTGTCTTCCCAGTTGACCCCTCCATGACGCATGGATCCAACCGTCCCTGAGATCTAGTCAAACCCACCAGGTCCTGGGCACCAAGTATACGATTAGTTGAATCAGGTTTGGGAAAGCGCGCCAGGTGCCAGAAGCTAGCTGGCACATGGTCTTGCCAACAATACACAAAATGAGCCTGGAGAATTCGTCACAAAGAAGTCCAGCCGGTGCCTGTGGCCACCATTGAGTGTCCAGGCCTCACTATGACTTTACCCCACATGCTTAGATACTGTAAAGCCGTGTTTCCATCAGGGGGTCCAGTTTGATTCAGTACGGTTTGGTATGGTTTTGCACACTAAACCCCAAAATAGTTTGTGTTTCCACAGATACCGTACCCTTACTTGGTGGTCGGGCTGTAAAGGTGATGAATGTGAAGTCACATGCAACGTGACTCTGCTGGTCCAGCCGCAGAGTTGTAAACAGGTGTGCTAACGTGATGTCAGTGCAGCCCCTTATTGTTCTGTGTATAGCTCCACTTATTTTGGTGCGAATAGGTAAGATTGGTGCCGAAAAGTGGGACGGTACGGGTTGGTTTTTTGGGACCCTTTCCAACTTTTGCCGTTCCGCACCGAACTGAGCCGGACTGCCTGGTGGAAATGACCTATAAGTGCCACACTTCCCAGGCTCAGTGAACTCATTGCCCTATGCGGGAGGCAGCTGATCTCAGCCTTAGTATTCATGGATCAATGGATTACACTGCCAAGATGTGGACTGCTCCACCTCAGTTCAGTTCACATAGGTAAACTTTCTTTTCCTGCAGCAGTGACATCAGCACCTTGTTGCAACTTAGTGGAGGAAATGTTATAGTGTTAGCACCCAGGGAGGCTGACTAACACTCAATAAATAGATACATAAGATAAAAATTTGAATGCTCTGACAAAGTAGCTGAGTAAGTAAACTTTCACATTTGGGATGCACGTTATCATCGGCATTATATCATGTATTGACAGGTATTAGCTTAAAAGTTAATGGGCTTTATGCACACATCACTTCCACGTTTGGCATTAGGTGGCTCCCAAACTTCCAGTTGGGAGATTGAACACAGAAGAGAACGGTGTATGATGGAAGATTCGTTGTGGTTTACCAGCTGTTTGCAGGAGTTACCTATGCTGACTGTCAATGCTGAGTTAAATTTTGCTGAAGATGTAAATTGCAGCACACAGCAATGATGTCCAGAAGTGCTATTAACCTGTTTTTGAAAACATCATTTTAGCACATTTGGATGCCATTATGATGAAGAGTAAATACAAACGACAATGCAAAAAAAAAAACAGACAAACACACTACAGTTTACTTTTGAAGAATGATGTCAGGAGGTTCAGTAGGTTTTGGCTTAGCACGTATTGTTGGGCGGAGGTTGTCAAGCTGCCCAGTTTTCCACTGGAAATACGGCACACCCTGCCATGCATAGACCCTATTATTGATCAGCAGATGTGAACAGTTCTGTGGATATTTACAACCAATATAGCAGTAGTGTGAATCAGCAGTATGAATATCAGTAAAACATACATCTGTATTATCAGGTGTAGGTGGTTTTCTAGGGCGTTTCTTTTAGATGTTGCTTAAAAAAAATCATAATTAAATATATGGAGCTGTACTTCGCCACAGGGGTTAGTCCTGTTGCCTTACAGCAAGAAGGTTCCTGGTTTGCTTCCTGGTCAGGGCCTTTCTGAGCAGAGCTTGCATGTTCTCCCCGTGCATGCATGGGTTCTCTCCGTGTAATCCAACTTCCTCCCACCATCAAAAACATTCTCATTAGGTTAATTGGTGGCTCACAATTGGCCAAAGGTGTGAATAGTAGTCTGTCTCTATATGGCAGCCCTGCGATTGACTGGCGACCAGTCCAGAGTGTACCCCACCTCTCGACCAATGAAAGCTGGGATAGGCTCCATGTAATGTTTGAATTATACTACAGTTAATCTGTGGCCAATAAGACTGGTTTATACTATATTCATTCATATCAAGAAGAACCTACACAGATGTTTATAATTCCTGTTAAGAGAACATCTGCTGGAACCAGTGAGTGTAGCCTCTTCTCTGCTTCTCCTAAACAGACTACTCCAGCGCTGGGCTTGCAGTGATTTGTTGAACGGTAAATGTTTGTCTGAGATGAATTCTCCAGCTGATCCAGAGCTGCATCCCGGCTGACAAATGAAACCAGCGCCTGAGGGGGTGGAATAGTGAGAGGGAGACGCTGGAATGTGTAGAAGAGGAAATGGAATCATTTTATTGTTTGTCACCACAGCCCTTGTGGTCACGCTTTGTTATTGGATGCTAATTAAAACGGCAACAATCCTGACAATTGGCAATTAAAGACTTGTGAAAGAGGTGATAGGAAATGAGCTCCTCTCTGTGGGTATAAACTCATTTGTTATCCCTCTTTCACACCTCTCTTTACTCTGTCGTTTCTTTACTCATTAGGGAGACAGAGTGCTGTCACTGACCACCTCAGTGAATGATTGGTAGGACGGGGAAGGGAGCGCTGATAATGACATGCTACACTGTTTTTTTGGTGGAATAATTTAAATGGATACAGTGAGAAGCTGAATGAAATGATTCCATTTAATCTTTCTTTGCAGGCTTCAGTTGTGGAACTGTTTTTACCACTTTTTATGAAGTACAGCTTGTAAAAAACATAATTTCCGTTCATCCTTTAAGAGGCTAATTTAAAGAAAAAGGTTTGCCTTTGCTCGTCACTTCTAACCACTGCAGAAAGGATCCTGATCTATCTAGTGTTTCATCTTCAGCACAAGCCAATTTCACATGTGCACATGTATGAGCTAATAGTACAGTCAGATGGACACCATGAAAAGTGACCTAGCAGATGAAAGAATCATGTCTCCAAAGATCTACCTAAACTTTTTAGAAAATTGGTTTTATAACACCAGCTAACATCACAAAACAATGTTTGCGTTGGTGTTTTTGTTTTATAAATGTCATAGGTTGTAACAGTACACTGCTTATTCATTGCCTGGTACTTTTGGAAGGAAGCTGTACCTCTCCTAGAGCTCTTTAGGAAAATGTGACATTTTTTCTCTGCGTGACAGCTAGCCAACCTGACTTTATGTAGCAGGTCCTATTGGTATGAAAAGCTGTGCTGGTAGAGCAACAGCTGCAAACAAAGATTTGCATGTACAGACAAATCAGTCTTGGACTAAGAGTGCAAGAGCAATGATTTGCTGTTGTTGAGGTCATGTGTCTACAGTTGCTGAGTGTTTCTCAGCAGCTTCTATCGTTGCCAGTTATGAAAGTTGACTTCTTTCTTTGGCTCTATCAGTTATGTCATCTTTTCATATTTTCTTTTATTAAAAGAAATATCACCGAAAACATTAAACTATTGTAAAAGCATCCAGTCCTGGTATTAGCAGCAGCTGTAGACCTAGAAACATTACCCTTGAATGGTCAGTGGTCAGTTTCTCCTCCATAACTGCTGTGGACAAAGCCAGTATCGTAAGTTACACCTAGAGATGCACGATATTGGGATTTTGCCGATATCCAATATGCTGATACTTACAGATTCATTTTAGCCGATACCGTTATCGATACCGATATTTAAATGCCCTTTTCAGACAAAAAATGTCAGTCCTTTTGGACACTTTAAGGTTTAAGGATGACCAAGGAAACAAACTTTAGTCCTTTAAAACACTTTCAAGTTTAAAGAATGAGGTTAAATAAAGAAAAAACCTCACCTGAAATAGGTCTGTTGGTTCAGACTAAAACTTCATTAATTTGTTAGTATATATGGTCAAAATTTACAGTCTATATATGCTGAAATACACAGGCAAAACATCGGATGTGAATATCGGCAGAAATTTTGATATCTGCTGATACCGATATTTTCCTGTTTAAGCTAATATCTGCTGATACAGATACAGAATTCACCCAAATTTGTGCCCGCTCACTGGGCTTCTCTGAGAAGTCAGAAATTAATCAAGCATAACATTCAACCACTAAAACTAATTTTTCTGTTCAGGAATGCAAGTAAATAAGTATAATTTGACATATTAATCAAGAAATATTAATGTGCTTTACTATTTTTTTCAGTTTTTTTTTTGTAAATCAGTAAATTTGAAAATTTATGGATAACAATGACAATTATATTTTAGCATTAAAAATATCATTTGGGTTAAAGAGCTTCTCCATATTGGTGTATTAACCATTGCAGAAACATAAAAACTGATATTGGTAATTACCAATGCTGTTAATTTAGGGCAGCTGTGGCATAAACCTTACTTTGGTTAGGGTCAGGGTGGTCTAATAAATTTGTTAAGCACTGTGTATGTATTTGAATCAGTATCAGTATTGGCACATATTTATCAGAATCGGATCAGAACTGAAAAGAAGTGGATGGGTGCATCCCTAGTAATCCTCACAAGTGAAAAAGTTACCCCATTTTGAATCCTTAACATTTTCTTACAGATTATATACTTCGGTTAAAACCAACAAATAAAAAATAAATGAAAAAAATGTTTTATATGAGTTTCTGTGCTCCTCTTGTTTGTCTGTCATGTTTGAGAGCAGCAACAGCGATGCATGATGGTAAATATTGCTGGCCTGCTTTTCAAAATGCATTGTGGGATAGAATGAGTGCGCTATATAGTGAATAACAATACTCACTCAGAATTCGGACACCACTACAAAATAGCGTATTCACTATATAGTGAACAGGGAGTGATTTTTGACTCAGCCAACCTTTACAAATGGCAACTGCATGACTAGGGGTTTGATTTTATACACCTGTGGGAACTTGCTGATTGAAACACCTGAAGCCAATAATTAACAGGTGTAGCCAAATACTTCTGTCCATGCTGTATATACAGACAAATCAGTGTTACAAGCATGGCTCATTGTTTTAGCATTTCGTTTGGTTCAAACTAGAATAGAGGCTGATCAAAACTTGCACATTTAAGTTTTTTATGGATGTTTGTTTGGAACATGGAGCTTGAGGATGGGGTTTTGTGGGCAATACAGAGTTTTTGCCTTTATGTCATAAGTTCCCAACCTTGGGTCTGGGCCCCTTAAGGTGGGTGCCAAAGATTTAAGAAAGGGTTGTGATGCTTTGTCTGCTCTGCTCTAAGGTTATTTAAATATTTGCACATAAAAAAAATCATGGTAGCACACAGTTTGGATCATTTATAAATGAGTCTTGGTAAAAAAAAAAGTGCATAGACCTGTTTTCTTATGGTTTTGTTTAAGAAGCAGTTCATGTCAATGATGGTTTTTGACCAGAATCTATTACTTTTTTATTTGTGTGAATCTTGGGGTGGCTCAGCTTTTTTTTAAAGATACAAGTAGGGGAGGCTCTAAGGATAAAAGGTTAGGAACTAATGATTTTTATCTGTTATGTGTAGTGAAACATACTCACATTATTAACAAAAAGCAGAAATCAACATAATGGTGAAAGGAATATAATGAAGCAATGAGCACTGAGATTACACTGGTGTTATACCACCTATGACACATTCTGGTCATAAATATTGTCACCCCTTAGCTAGCTTAAGCTGATTATTTCCTCCAGAGCTCACTCTGATTTCACATGGAAAATTTACGAGGGGATGGCAGGAGAAAGCCTGGATCAGAGCTTTTGTGATCCATGTCCACACATGTTCACACCCAGAAAGTTCTCAGGAGTTTTCTGCATATAGCCTTACATGAACAAAGACTTCCACGACCCTCAATGCAAATCCTCCTCTTTGTGCAAGAACGTCAGCCAGTGTAGGCCATCATACAACAAGATGATGGATACACAGCCAAATAAATAAATAAATAAAAACACTTAGTCCTCTTTTTTTTCTATTCTACTCTTACGCCTCTACCCTGATGGATCTGTGAAATGATATAACGAATGAGACTTATCGTGAGAAGGAGGGAGGCAGAGCAGGCAGGAGGGATGAAAGCAGCGAGCAAAGAGACAGAGGATGTGATTTATTAGGCTCATAAAAATTCTGCCTTTGTTATTCCCTCTCATTTTTATATGTGAAGCTTATTAAAGAGCACACCTGCCAGAGTCCTCACACAAACTACGGAATATGTGCGTGCATGCAAAGCTTCATGCATTCAGAAAAATTGTATATGTGGATTATTTCAGAAACTGACGGGATGTTTAAGTGTTGCAGTGATTGTTGGAAACATGCAGACTTTGACACTGATCTAACTCTGCTGTCCTCAGGTCTCGCTGCCTCCTCCTCCACCTCTTCCTCCTCCCTCCGCAGCCCCACATCTCAGGGGGTGTTCAGGACCCGCTACAAGATGGTGACCCGCCCGGGCTCCAGCACCGCACATACCCCACACTTCAACCCCGCCCTGGCATGGAGAACCAAGAGGATCCAGTCTGCAAGGTAACCCTAGCAGTCACAGACACTCACTCCTTAAAGGTCTGGGTTTAATATGTCTCAGCGCAGAGCAGCACCTCGTCTTTATGTCACCGTCATGTGCAGCACGAGTGGAAGAGGTCGGGAATTTATGATGCTCATTTTTACACAGTAGATAACCCAGAGAATAAACCATTTACACCACTGTGCTCCTCTCATTAATTTCTACCAGGAGGGAAAGCCTCTCACTCAGGATAGATACACAGAGAAAGGAGTGGTTGATCTGAATATTAATGCCATTACAACTCCAGACTTCTTCCCTCTTCACTGATATCTATTTGTCTCACTTCAGTCTACAAAACTCACTTATCTTTTATCTATCTCATCTATCATGAGCTTTCCTCCACCAGTGAGTCCTGATTACACATGAATGAAGTCTCTAGAACAGCACAGCGGCAAGGCTCATCACCAACTAAAGCTTTACTGATTTGACTACTTGCTTCTTTTTCAGAATATTAATCTAATTCACAGGTGTCAAACTCAAGGCCCGGGGACCAAATCCGGCCCGTGAAACAGTTAAATCCAGCCCGCATGATGTTATCATATTTCTGTTGTAACTGGCCCATCAGTATGAGGTCTGCAAATTTCCTCAAATATAGAAATATAAATTTATCCTTGAAGTCACAAAATCTGGAAAAGTAAGGAGTAAAAATATTTAGATAAGAAGTCAGGAATGTGGGAAAAGAAATTAATTTGTGTTTTAATTTCACATTTTCAATTTAGCATCTCACAATCAGGAGTCAAACGTAAGATTTTGACTTTTAATTTCATACTTTGAGCATGTCAACTCATAATTTTGACTTCTCATATAATATTTTGAGCTTTAAGATTCATAATTCTAATTTTTAAGTAATATTTTGACCTTTTTAACCAACTATTTTGTATTTTACCCCATACAGTTGAAACCAGAAGTTTACATACACTATATAAAAAGGCACATAACCTTTTTTTTTCTCACCGTCTAACATTAAATCAGATTAAACTTTTCCTGTTGTTGGTCAATTAGGATTACCAAAATTATTTCTATTTGCTAAATGCCAGAATAATGAGAAAAGGATTTTTTTAGACAATTTTTTATTACTTTCATCAAAGTCAGAAGTTTACATACACTAAGATTACTAAGCCTTTAAACAATTTGGGAAAGCCCAGATGATGATGTCATATCTTTGGAAGCCTCTGATAGGTTTATTGACAACATTTGAGTTAATTAGAGGCACACCTGTGGATGTATTTTAAGGCACACCTGAAATACACTGCTTCTTTGTGTAACATCATGGGAAAATCAAAAGAAATCAGCCAAGATATCAGGAAGAGAATTGTGGACTTGCACAAGTCTGGTTCATCCTTGGGTGCAATTTCCAGATGCCTGAAGGTGCCACGATCATCCGTTCAAACAATTATATGCAAGTATAAACACCATGGGAATGTCCAGCCATCATACCGCTCAGGAAGGAGACGGGTTCTGTGTCCCAGAGATGAACATGCTTTTGTCCAAAAAAGTGCATCTCAACCCAAGAACAAAAGCAAAAGACCTTGTGAAGATGCTGGCTGAAGCTGGTAAGAGTGTGTCATTATCAACAGTCAAAGGAGTCCTGTACCCACATGGGCTGAAAGGCCACTCTCCCAGGAAGAAGCCATTACTCCAAAAGAAACATAAAGAAGCCAGATTACAGTTTGCAAATGCACACAGGGACAAAGACCTTAATTTTTGGACACTTGTTCTGTGGTCTGACGAAACTAAAATTGAACTTTTTGGCCATAATGACCATCGTTACATTTGGAGAAAAAAGGGGGAGGCTTGCAAGCCTGAGAACACCATCCCAACTGTGAAACATGGGGGTGGCAGCATCATGTTGTGGGGTTGTTTTGCTGCAGGAGGGACTGGTGCACTTCACAAAATAGATGGCATCATGAGGAAAGAACATTATGTGGAAATACTGAAACAACATCTCAAGACATCAGCCAGGAAGTTAAAGCTTGGGCTCAAATGGGTTTTCCAAATGGACAATGACCCTAAGCATACTGCCAAACTGGTTACAAAGTGGCTTAAGGATAACAAAGTCAATGTTTTGGAGTGGCCATCACAAAGCCCTGATCTCAATCCCATTAAAAATTTATGGGCAGAGCTGAAAAGGCATGTGCGAGCAAGGCGGCTTACAAACTTGGCTCAGTTACACCAGTTCTGCCAGGAGGAATGGGCCAAAATTCCTGCAAACTATTGTGAGGAGCTTGTGGAAGCATATCCAAAACGTCTGACCCAAGTCATACAGTTTAAAGGCAATGCTACCAAATACTAATGAAATGTATGTAAACTTCTGACTCAAGAAAATAATAAAGAATTGTCTAAGAAATGATCTCTGTCATTATTCTGGCGTTTAGAAAATAGAAATAATTTTGGTAATCCTAATTGACCAACAACAGGAAAAGTTTAATCTGATTTAATGTTAGATGGTGAGAAAAAAAGTTTATGTGCCTTTTTATATAGTGTATGTAAACTTCTGGTTTCAACTGTATTTTCAACTCCAAAGTTTGACCTTTTAGACTCATAATGTAAAATTTTGAATCATATTTTGACCTCTTAAACTCATGATTTTAACTTTCTCTCTAATATATTTGCCACTCAAAACATTATTTTTCCATTTCAATTTTATGTTTTGACCATTTTAAACTAATAAATTTACTTTTCTTCTTAACTTTTTAAATGTCAAAAACGTTCATCATCAGTGCTAAGTTTTTTTTTAATGTTTTTATTACCACTGAAACAAGGTTGACAGTTTATGGTTTAAAAAGTGATGCTGTTAGGCCCTCAGGTTAGTCCTAAATCCAGACTCTGGCCCCTGCTGTGATTGAGTTTGGCACCCCTGATCTAATTCAATACAATTTTTAAATTTCTGTGGCAACAGAAAAGGTTTCAGGTCAAATTTTTAAAGTGGATGCAAGAAACAAGCTGCCTATTTACTATCGTGTTTATCATGTATAGTAGAGTGGTAGGCAGTAATAAGACTATTAGTAGTTTAAGTACATTTGTAGTGGCTTGATAGCATAGAGAATAATGAGGATGAAGAACAATCTTTGAGTTAAGTTGGAGAGTTGGTTGTCCAGAGTTTCATTTGGAGGCCTGCAGAACATCATGGTTTCATGCCTAGATTTTGAGATAACGTCAGATGCCTACCCCGACTCGTTCACAATGGAGGTTAATGAAACTTCAGTTATTTTCAACCCTAAAAACATGTTATGTAAAAGAAAGCAAGAAGCAGCCAAAAAACCCAAAGTACGGAAACTTGGCTGTCTGAAAGTTTGAATAATGATCCAAACATGACCTTTTAAAGGGACAATGTGTAGAATTTGGCATTTTAGCGACATCTAGCGTTCAGATTTCAGAATGAGCCGATCTGTTACCAAAAGGTCACATCACTAGGCGACGAGAGCATGTGAAGACCAAAAAGGATCGTGAGCCGGACATCATTTACAGCAGTGACGAGGTGAGGGTTTATTCATTCCTTTTTGTAACCATTATTTTTATAGATTATAGGTCAGTCTTCTTCTCCACCTGCCCTCCAGGTAGCTTTCAGGGCCGGCGGGCAGGTTCGTATTTAAAAATCACGTTTTGCTCTTTCTGTCCCCAAAACGTTGCCGTAGACAACATGGCGGTTCAATATGGCAGCCTCCATGGGGGCGACCCGCGGTAATGTAAATTTATAAAGCTTTTTTCTAATTTTGTAAAAAGAAAACGAAAGTTTAAAGGGGATGATTGTGCACTTATTTTAACATACTTCACATAGATATATAAACATTATATCCCATGTACACCGTTTCTGTTTGGCGAAATGCAGCCAAATTCTACACATTGTACCTTTAAAGCAGATCGATGAGCCAGATTCTGAGTCTGTCAGGTGGATCTGTCTTGCAGAGCTGCAACCCAAAATAGTAGCCCAAATGACTAGCCCAATCAGCGTCAACTGAGGAGAAAGAGTCTACTAGCGCGGTTTTGTTGAAGCAGCTGCAAGCTTGTGGGCAGTTGCATCCATTAAATTGTTTTTGGAGTATTTATTTGTGATTTTATTCTGTGATGGACTCTGTTTTTCTTTATTTTAAAGAATGTTACAGTGTCATTTAGCAGAAACATTTGTCCAAGACTACATCTGAGAGATAGACAAGTGTTCATGGCGCTGAGTACCTCGCCCAAGGGCCCACACTGGGTACTAATTGATAGGGGTGGGAGAAAAAATGGATACAGCATAGTATCGTGATGTTTTGTCTGGTGATATATCGTATCGTGTCATTCACCAAATATCGATTTTTCAAAAATAATTGCTAATCTGAAGTCTGTGATATAGGCAAAATGAAATCAATTGTTCGGATAGTTGTTTTTCCAGTGAGGTCAGCAGAGGTGACGGTCATAGGACAGGAGAAAGTTAGTACAACAAACATAGCAGCACCAGGGGAAGGACGTTAGGAAAGCAAGCAGGGCACGAATCAGATGGACATGACACATGAGGTTTCCCATAACTTTAAAGAAAAAGGGTTGCACACAGTGAAACAGTTAAATGTTTATCTAATTAGCCGGCACAAGATTTCTGTGTCAGTGAAACTAATTACCTGTCATTTTTTATAAACCTGGGCTTGAACTCCCAGTCTTTAATGCTCTTTTAAACAGTAATGAACCTCCCGCCACTAGAGGCCTCTGTAGCTTCAGTTAACAGCCACTGCCTGCCCATCTAAACTTTCTTACGGCACTTCACCGGATATAAATATTAGAAGCTTAGCCATAGCTTAGCAGTTAGCTTGTCATAGGAACAGCGCAGTATGACCATTTTTTATGTAGTAAATAGAAATGAAGTGGTTTGTAGGCTGTCGAGGGTTGAGCTAAAAGTGCTAGCTGCTAATGTTAGCTACACTGTAGCGAATATGTCAGGCTCACATCACACCCACTGACTATAATAGTCAGTTCAACAAGATTTAAACAAGTGTTTAGCTGATTTGGGAAATAGTTGCTTAGGAACATCCTTTATATGAAAGAGATTAAGTAGCGTGATAGCATCCAAACAAGTTACATTTCCAAGACCAGCTTTACCCAAGGCAGATACACCTGGCACCACAACCAAGTGCTGAAGTGCTTGGCTACTGCACTGGAGGGTAAGAGGGTAACCACCAATGCCATGCCCATTGAAGCCAAGACTGCCTTTTGGCAACCAACATCCTTCGTCAGGGAGGGGGAGAAGCAGCCGGCAAACCGAGTGCCTCAGTACTCAAGCCCACTGAATGCAGCCAGGGACTGGGAACTGCAGGTGGACTTACATCAGAGGCTCACCTTTCCACCCGACATTGCAGCAACCAACCTGTGTCCAGACCTGATCCTGTGGTCCAAATCCTGTCGACGTGTCTTCATCGTGGAATTGATAGTCCCTTGGGAGGAAGCCGTCGATGAGGCATTCGAGAGGAAAAAGCTGCATTATGCAAACCTGGCAGCAGAAGCAGAGGACAGGGACTGGAAAGCATTTGTGCGTCCAGTGGAGGTGGGCTGCAGGGGCTTTGTAGCTAGTTCCACCACAAGGCTACTGAAGGAGCTTGGAGTTAGAGGGCAGGCTCAGTGGAAGACCATCAAGGAGCTTGCTTCTGCCGCCGTAAGAAGTAGCCATTGGCTGTGGCTGAAACATAAGGAGACAGTACGGGCTGCTCATGGAACCTCCAGTGCAACACACACCCAGGTCTGATCAGCCTGTGGTGGCCAGCCTCGGGCGAGGGTTCATTGTTGTAAAAGGCCGAAACACCCAGTGACCCTGGGGTGAACAACTGATGATGTGTTGTACTGGAGACAGATCACTGACAGATCGCCACCCAAGAGGACAACTCCAACCCCACTTAAGAAGAAGTCTCCATCTTTTGTGCTGAGTTATCAAGGGATTTAACACCTAATCCTAGTAAGCATACAGCAGAAGTGTGACAGAGCTGCTCTTTCATTGTACAAAATCAGATTTTCAAGCCTTATGGACAACTAGAGCTCATATTTTCACAATGGCAAAGGCACACAACAGTGATGCTTATTAACTTATTAACGGTGTATCTCTCTTTCACTGTAACCACTGGTTCTAGTTTTGGTCTGTGAACAGTTGTTGGTGATTCTGATGATCTGTTAAACAGGAAGTGTGTCTTTGTGTTTGAGATTGGCTTACCCTGACAAACATAACTGACAAAGTTGAGTTGAAAAATGTCAGAAATGCAGTAGAGTGTGTTTAGTAATCATTACATTCACAAGAGACAAATTACTGAGTCCAATGGCATGAGGCATCACGCTGCATTGCTCCAACGCTGTTAGGACTGAAGGAAACGACTGAAATAAGATGATTTTGTTGCCCACGCTCACTCGCATGACATGCTGGTAGGATTAACTTTTGGAACAAGAAATATGTATTTTAATTTGGCTGAACTTATTTCTGTTCTTTAGTTTAAAGAGCTTTAAATAATTGAAGCATTTGTTCTTATCTACCTCTCCTCCGTGTGTGTGGGGGATGGGGGGGGTGGGTGGAGGGTGTGTGTGTGTGTGTGTGTGTGTGTGTGTGTGTTGGTGATGGGGGGTTCATTTGTGTAATCCAGATTTGGTGAGACAGAGGGGCCTGCGCTGTGACTGGACTCTTGTGACTTATTACTATTCATTTAGCTGCTGCAGTAAATATTGATTCATCAAGGGATTTTCAATTTGAGCCCCGTGACACCTCGTGAAATATCACCAAGTGTGTAGAAGTGAGGGAAAAGATAGGGAGGGAGGGGGACAGGTCGGGTCCCCAGGGATAGTGGATTACCCCCCCTCCCTTCACCCATCAATGTGCTCCTTGCTCATGCTTATCTATCTGTTTAACTCCAAAGAGCACCCACTTTTATCAGTTTGAAGCCATTGAGAGCGGCATGAGCTCATATTCTCTGCTCTTAACTACTGAGTGCTGCTCTTCATCTTTGGCCTATCAGACCCACTGAACCCTGTCCTCATATGTTCTCTGCTCTTATCGGTGGGCCTGCTCATAGCTGAAACCCCCCCTCGGGGACATCTAAAACAGAATACAAGGCCAAGCCTGCATTTTTCTCCACGTATTGTCAGTGTCTTCAGCCCAGGTAGCCTGTAGCAGATTTTATAGGACACTTTCATGATGTTTAACACAGGAGACTAGAGTGAATGGATCAAGCATGCAGAGAAAGCCTTTGTAACAGAGTTGAGGTGGCTTCTTCCAGGCTTGCAAAACTGAAAACAGTTCCAGGACCAGAATCTGGAAGTCTGGATTTAGCATTGTCCAAACTAGCACCAGCCATCCGCTCAACTGACCATTGTTGCAGGCAATCTTGATAAGCAGTGATGTGTGGAAGCAAAGATGTTGGGTCGTGATGGCTTGTTCCTCTAAGAAATGGATGACCAGAAAAAAAGCTTGGACAACATTGCTCTAGAACAGTGGTTCTCAACCTTGGGGTCTGAGAGGGGGTCACCAGATGCCTTAAAAAAACTAAGAATATATTTTTTTAATTAACGTTTGGTCAAACTGGTATGAAGGGGCAACCCTTTATACCGGTTTGACCAAACGTTAATCCTTTTTCATCACTTTTTAACACCAATTTAGCCACTTTTTGCACATTTTTGCCACTTAAAACCGCTTTTGGCCCATTTTAATCCCTTTCCATCACTTTTTTTCTGCCTGTTTTTGCCACTTCTAAACCAATTCTTGCTGCTTTCTGCCTATTGTTGCCTCTATCAACCACTCTTTATACTCTTTTTGCCCATTTTAACCAAAGTTAACCAATTTTTTCATCCCAGTCCACCTCATTTCCACCAATTTTTGCACTTCAAAGCCATATTAGCCACTTTTTAATCTCCTTTTACCACTTTTTGGGCCCATTTTTGCCACTTTAAGCCATTTTTGGTTATTTTTGCCACTTTTATCAAATTTTTGCAACTTTTAACTCATTTGTTTTCTTTAAAAATCAAATTTCATCAACTTTTCCACCATTTTTTCCCATTATCAACCAATTTTAGCTATTTTTAACCCATTTTAATTATGTTTTTAATATAAGTTATTTTCATTTTAAAAGGCTATTTCCTACACAAATGAATAAATAAAGATATTTGTTTCTTTGATAAGAGTGGTTATTATTCAGGTCAAATATGAAATATGGTTCTTACAATTTAACTTCACAATAGACCATGGTTTTGCTGACTATGGACCCCCACTTTGAAACCTGCCCTTTTATACCCCTTTATGGACAGCCTTGTCTGCACTACTCTTGAATATGCATGGCTGTGTTCAATCACCTCCAGGCACAGGGGGGGTCCCTGGTCTCTGGTGCCTTTATTTTGGGGGTCGCAGGCTAAAAAGGTTGAGAGCCACCGCTCTGGAGAATGAATGGGCACAAATTCCCACAGAAACTCTCCCAAATCCTGTGAAAAGCCATCCAAGAAGAGTGAAAGCTGTTATAGCTGCAAGAAAGGCAGCTACATATTAAAGGTTATGTATTTAAAGTCCTCTATCCATTCTGCAGTTAAGATACACGTGATTTTGATTATATTTTAAATAATTGTGCTACCATTCTGCTAGTTAGGCACAGTGGACAGAGATCAGAGAAGACACAAGCCACAAAAATGGCCTTCTTTGATGTTAATGAAAGTCTTTAGAAGGTTTCGGTCTCATTAATGTGCTGATACAAGACCCTCTGGATGCAGAAACTTGCTGCTTTAAAAGGAAAAACTTCAGGACAATATTTAAGATAAAGACTACAAGCTTCATTCCACTCTACTTGTTGACCAAAACCCTCATAAACTGCTAGTTTTCTGCTCCTATGTCTACAGAAAGACATCTTCTTACCCAGCATGCTTTGCTCTCACCTGTTTCCAGACACGTGGCTGTTGATTTAGTGCTGGGGTGCAGTTTGAAGGGGGCGGGGGAATCGGCTGCAGTATTTCACCCCCCACCACCAGCAAATAGATATAATCTCAACATTAACTCCATTAATAGTAGCAGGAGTTGAATTAAGAAAGCCGTAAAGCATGCAGAGCGGAGGATGAGTTACAGCCCAGCCCTCCCTTCATCGCCCTCACGCCCTCCCTGTTTTACTCCCCGCTGTCCCCTCTTTAATTTCAGTATTTGTGTGCTCTGTCTGTTTGTGTTTGTCTCTCTGTTTCAGGGCTTTCTTGTCTAATTTAACTTCCTCTTTGGTTGAAATCTCGCAGTTCTTTAGACATATTTTTAACTTTTTCATTCTCTTTGTAAGTTTATTTAGCCCCCAGTGTGTCTTAACCCTCCAACCCCAAATAAGTACTCTCTTTTTGAGAGTATACAGCTCCATGTAGAGACCCACAGTCTTTGGTCCAGACGCTCATCTCCTTTAGTGCTGCAGTATCGATCAGTAAAGGATGTAAGAGACTGGGCAATAAAGTGAAGCAGCGCTCCTTCTTCTTCACTTTTCTCCTCTTTTCCGTGCATTCACTCCCCCATTCATCGCCTTTCATTCTCCTATTCATTCATTTGCTCATTACTTATCACATTAGTCATCTGCCCATTACCTACAGTCGTGTGTTATAACTCTCCTCTGCTGCTGTTTTACAGTATTCTACACAAACTCTCTCTAAGTGTTAGTTTGTACCCACAAAGTGAATTTAGTTCATTACATTCGGCTCCCTTTAAGTTGGATTTGATGGCATCTTGATGCGTAATGACCCCGCTTTGGTTTCCTTTAAGTGCCTGAAGAAGAGCAGCAGTCGTCGCCGTTGGAATTAGCCAGATGACTGTTTTTGCTGCGCTCTGTTTCAAGGGTAACTGTTTCCCAATATGAGCTTACTAATGCTTGGGTTGCAGACAAATAGACAAGAGCAGCATTATTCAGAGCAGCCGTGCGACCCTCCAAATTCTTCCCTGTCACTAAAACAAAAGTCGGATCATTCATCAACAGCGGCCGTAGTGCTGAATTGCGCTCTCCTTTATCATTGCATCGCATGGTCAGAGTAGTGCACACTCATACACACCTGCTTGTACACGCACATACACAGCAGGCCTGTGCATGAAGACCAGTCTCAGGGGAGTTCAAGAACGTCCTTGTCTCCTCCTTCACTTTTTCTTTTTATCAAGTATTTTTTACCTTTTTCTTTTGGTGCCGTTATTGTTGTTTAACCATGACTTTAGCTGTTTTGCAACACAATGTAATGAATGTAAAAGTACAGCATTGTTCTTCGGGGCTAAGAAGTTAAGGAACTACACATTATGGCTGCACAATAAATCCCAGCGTTATCATCAGGGATGCACAGATGTATCGGTTTAACATCATCATCATCAGCTGATAGAAACTCTGTTTGCAAACATCAGCTATCAACCTGAACACGTGGCATTAACTCATATCAGTTATCAGAGTCTATCTGTTGTGTGCAGTCACTTTCATGCTGGTATCTGTTATATTAAGCACCTAGATCAAAAAGAAATTTTTTACAAGGTAGACTAGGTCTGGGCAGTTCATCAAAAATTAGATTAATCCAATATGTCCTGCTGCAATTTTCAAATTGCAGAAGGTGTGATTTTTTTTACCTGAAATTTGTGTCAAAATACCAGTTTTTAACTTTTTTGCTGCAGAGATGCTATGCAGGACACATGCAATCAGTCAAGTGCCTTTTTTTCTTTTTTTGAATAATTGCATATCAAATCACAATCACAATATTGGAGAAAAAAATTGCAATTAGATTATTTTTCATAATTGTTCGGCCTTAGGGTGTATTTGTATAGCACATTTAAAAGCAACCTTAGTTGACCAAAGTGCTGTACAAGCTTTAACAAAACAATGAAAGTACAATAAATGACTCACAAAAAAACATAATGAAATAGCAACATTTAAAGAATACATATCAAAATGTCCAGCTGAACTTGTATTTAAAGCCAGTGCAAATAGGTGAGTCTTCAGCTTTTTTGGCCTTTTTGCCCATATTTGCCATTTTCTGCCACTCTTTGTCCATTTCGGCGACATCTTTTTGCAACTTTTACATACATTACCTTTCTTTTTCCATTTCTGGATTTCTTGCCCATTTTTTTTTGCCATTTCTCTGCCATTTATTGTCAATTTATACCCATTTTTGCCCATTGATGTTACTGTTTTGCCGCTTTTAGCAAATTTTGGCACCAATTTTAGCTTTGTTTTTTTTTTTTTGTTTGTTTTGTTTTGTTTTGGTTTTTTTTTTTTTTTCTTTTGCAAAATTTTACCCATTTTTGCAACCTTACCCCACTTTTGTCACTTTTTTACAGCTTTTTTTTTCCATTTTTACAACTTCTTTTATCACTTTTTGCCCATTTTTGAGACGTTTACCAGAAACACATCCATCTGGCGTGTCAGGTTAAAGTAGTTTAACTCCATCCATTTTGTCACGATTGTCTCAGGGAACCACCCTGAAAAAAGCTGTTGCTTAATTAGGAGAATTATATATATATATATATATATATATATATATATATATATATATATATATATATATATATTTTCTTATCACAGGTCAATCCTAGAATGGGTGATACTTGTATTATTGCTACTGATTTGACTGTAATGGCAGATTGGATATTTGCAAAAATCCACTGTCTACATTCTTGTTTAGAGTTTAAAAATAGCAGCAAATCAAAATGTGTGGAGGAGAATCCCTGGCAGGTTTTGGATACCATATGGACCAGTGTGAAAACATCCTAACAGAGTGGGGTGTAACACCCCGTTTGCCCCCCTGACTACAGCCCCGTGTCAGGGTTAACTGCTGTCTGTGTTAACTGTTCATGTCATATCCCCATTAACCTCCATTGTGGCTCCCCGGGCCGCCCGGTCCTTGTTTAAGCCTCCCTGGGTGGCAGTCAGCGCTCCAACATTAGCCTCCATTACAGCTCCCCTGGCTGCAGTTGCCCTGTGTAGGGCAGCCACTGATCTTGTATCAGTGAAACTGAGTGTCTGTGCCGCTGAGTTATGGCGTGCAGTCAGGTAGATCGTGTACGTGAACGCGGCTGATGCCTGGTATTTGCTCCATTTTTTTTCTTATTTGCAGCAGTGCAGCAGCGCTGGCCGGCTGCAGCGTTAAGCGTCCGTGTCAGTTGTTTTGTGCGCTGCGTGCATTTGGGGTAACCCTCTCTTCTCTCTGTAATGGGAGGCATGAACTCTCGCTCTAAACCCATTTCCAGCCCATCTGAAATACGGCAGCAAATTACCTCCAGCGGCACCCTGCACACCAGCCCCAATCCGCCCCAAATAGAAGTGACAGGACAGCGCAATTTATCGCCATAACCCCTGCACCGCCCCACCACCACCCGGCAGCCCCGTACACACTGTACCCCCAGAACCACACATGCACAAGCCTACTGAGCGACTCCTGAGAGGTGGGCATGTGTGTGTGGAGGCCTGTGATTGTGTGTACTGTACATACTGTAGAAGGAGTGTGTTCTGTGTGAGTGTGTGGTCTGTACGCTCCAGTGTAGGGGCCAACCTCGCTGCCCTGGCCCCCTGCCCTGCCTATTATCTCATTGATTTCCTCCTCTCCTCTTTTCAATTCTCTCCATTTCCACACTGCCGTCCTTTCCATTAGAGGAGCAATTTAACAGAGTGCTGTGACATGGGAGGGAGAGAGAGGGAGGAGGGACGAGGGGAGACTCGAGGATGGGAAACATAAAGTGAGGAGGGGAGATAGAGAGGAAGGAGAGGAGTGGACCTGGGGGAGGGATGAACAGATAATCTTTACAGTTTAGAGGATTGCATGACTGAAAAACCACACACAGTACTGGGAATGGGAATATTCAGAGTTTGTAGATGACATATTGATATGTTTTGATATAAGTGTAGGACAGTGTTGTTTATGTTGATATATTCTGATGTTTAGAACAAAAGATAAAAGCAGGAGAGCCACTGATAGTGAAATGGTTTTTGGTCACAAGATAATCTGCCTGAAAAGTTTAGTCTAAATCCTGAGTTCTCATTTTTTATCATTACTTACAAGCAGTAGGCTGGATTCACCAATAAATATATGTAAATATATATCACCATATTCTTGTTAGCTAGAAGCATGTGCAAATTTCTCCTTATTAGCATAAAAAACGCTCCCTCCATGCCCATATAAAGGGTATGAGACTTCAGGGCAGCGTGCAAACACAGAAGGCGCACAGAACTAGAAGAGGCAACATGTCAGTAACACCCAAATTAAAATAAACTGTAGAAACAATCACAATACTTTAAAATACTTTTATAGTTCAAAAGTAGATGTAGTGCTGCTCAAAATGATACTAAAAAAAGGAGATTTAATTCTATTTTTAGAACCAGCAGAGGATATGAAATACAGGTGCATCTCTGGAAATAAGAATATCATAAAAATGCTAATTTTTCCTGAAATTTCATCCAAAAAGTGGAAATTTATTCTAGATCCGTTTTTTTTTGTTTGTTTGTTTGTTTTTATCTCACATAGTTTTTTGGCTCACAAAAATCTAAAATCCACTATCTCAAAATACTGGAATATTCTGGAAAAGTCCAGTTTACATGGTTTCTTAAGTCTTCATTCTCTTATTCTGGTTCTGTACACACAACTACAGCCATGCAGAAGACTGTAGACTTGGCATTCTTAGACAATCGTTGACCCCCTTCACAAAGAGGGTACGCCACAGAAGGTCACTGCTAAAAGGGCGACCAAAGCAGATTCATGGAATGTTGACTGGAAAGGAAAAGTGTGCACAAGCAACAGGGATGAGCTCAGCCTTCAGAGGATTGTCAAACAAATCAGATTCAAAGATTCACAAGGAGTGGACTGAGACTGGAGTCAGTGAGTCAAGAGCCACCACACACAGACAATCCAGGAATTGGGCTACAAGTGTTGTGTTCCACTCCTGAACCACAGAGAACATAAGCGTCTCACCTGGACCAAGGAGAAAAGAACTGGATCAAAGTCCTGTTTTCAGATGTAAGTAAATTTAGCATTTAATTTGGAAATCAAGGTCCTAGAGTCTGAGGGGAAGATCTGAAAGGCCCAGTATGCAACATGCTGGAAATCCAGTGTTTTCAGTTTCCACAGTTAGTGAGTGTTTGGGTTGTCATGTCATCTGCTGAGCTTTAGTCCAGAGTCAACGATGTCAGCCATCTACCAAAAGATTTTAGAGCCCTTCATGCTTCCATCTGCTGAGAATCTATATGGAGAATACTGGTTTCCTTATTACCTGCTTCAAAGTGAGGCCAAAAGTACCAGGAACTGATTTGCTTACCATGGCATTACTGTGCTAGATTGGCCAGCCAACTGGTCTGACCTGAAGATGAGAGACACCAGACTCAACAATAAAGAGGAGCTGAAGGGTGCTATCAGAGCAACCTGGGCTGAATAACACCCCAGCAGTGCCACAGACTGATTGGCTCCTTGACATGTTGAATATGCAGTAATTCATGCAAAATGAGCCTCAACCAAGTACTGAGTGATAAATGAGCATAATTTCCAAGGAGGTCAACATTTCTGTATTATCAATCCTTTGTTGTAGTGGAAATATTCTAATATTTAGTGAAAGTGTAATTTTGCCTTTTATGAGCCGTAATCATCAAGAGTAAGACATAAAACATTTGAAACATTTTAAATGTGTGTGATGAATTTAGAATGATAGAGGTTTGACTTATTTGACCATGGGGAAAAATAAACTTTTCATGATGTTCTAATTTATTGAGATGCATCTGTATGTGCAGCAAATACAACTGGTTGAAATTACTGGTTCAGATGATGCTTTCATCAGAAATGCTATGTAGCATGCTGTAATGAAAAAGATGCATTCCAGATCAGTTTACAAATAGTTAAATCAGGCGACAATCTTCTTACAAACCACTTAAGAGGGTTTGAAGAACAAATTCTTTTAACAACATTTGGTGAATGAGGTGCCTTTGTTATAATAAGAAAAAAGGCAAACGGTATGGATACCAGTTTGACACCAAGAAGACAAAAATAGAAGTCCTAGGCACCCAATATTTGGTAATTTATTGGTTTTGTCATCAAAAAATGCAGTGAGATACCTGAACACTGTCTAAATTGCACAAATATTTTGACAACATTTTGAAAGTGGGCGAACCTGACAATGACTTAGGGTTTTCCTCTCTTCTCCCTGGGGCAGTAATATGGCATTACAATACCCTAGGTATTTAAAAATAGTCACAGCATCACTTTAATTACAGTCATGAAAAATTGTGCAGTGTAATGTGTTTGTGTTTGACGATGCTATAAAAGTGATAACAGAACTATTGTTGATGATACAGACCAAATTTGTCAAATTAAATAATATTCTTAAAAAGGACTCACCTTAGATGTACCTGTACAGGCGTGTGGTGGCATTGTGCTATGGGACTGCACTGCCCTAGGACTTGTTTCAACAGTATCACACAGGTTTAATCATCATTGATTTTCACTAGAATCTTATCAGAGTTAATATTTGTGCTATTGTGGCAACCATTTGTTATTTATTATGGAAGAAAAATCCAGATCTATGTATATATTTATCCCCATTCCACTAAAAACTATCCAGATATGGTTTTTAGTCCATATTACTCAGCCCTACACACTGTGACACTCAGCCTAAGAAAATCATTCCAAGTTTCAATACACAGAAAATATTTCATTAATTATATAACAACAAGCTTAAAATATGTTTTTCAGACCTTGTTTATGTATTTATCTCTGTCTGTCTTTCCTGTCTCTCTCAGGAGTTTCCTTCAAAATCGTCTCCGAGCTCCCCATCACAGACACTCTCAGCCCTGGAGAGGGAGTAACATGTGCTGGATTGGTGGTTCCCTGTACCGTGTGTCAGCCAACAAGCTGTCCCGCACCGTGGCGTCCAACATGTCCATTAACAGAACAGGTAATGTTACTGTGAGGATCTCTGATAACTCGGGCCAAGATTGACGACGAAATATCTGATACTTTCTTACAAGAAAGTGATTAACAAGAAAATTCTGAAAGCTGCTTTAAAACAAGAGCGTTCAAGAATTTTCTAATTGTTTGATTTATTATTAAACCCTTCATTAACAGCACCAAAGACTCAATTCAGTCTGTTCTAAATATGAACAGAGGTTCGATACCCACCCTTCTTGAAGATGATGACAGAGTCTGTGTGCATTCTGAGGTGATAGAGGAGTGTTTATTCATGTTTGTGGCTGCAGCTCTGTCCACATGCTCTCTAATAGACTTAGGAGAACTGGCTGGATTTGCCATCTGAAATAATAAAGTTGTCATCTGTCAGAGCAGCGAGGGGGAGGGTCTGGAGAACTGGACGGTGCAGATTAAAGCCTGGATCTACCCTCTTTTTCTCTTTACACACACTCTGAACCAGCTACACCTGCAGGTGAGATTGAAGAGCTCCATTCTGTTCAACTCGTGACTGGAATCCCAACACACCCACATTCCTCCGTCCTCCACGAACACGTCTCAGGTGTCCTCACGTCCTACCCCAGCCAGCTTCACATTTGCTCTTGGTCTGCAGCCACTGACCTGTAATTCTGCTCTGCTTAAAACACGACCAGAGTGATAACCCGATGAGAGATTTAACCGCCAAAAAAGCTCCAAAATTAGAGGCCTGAATGAGATCAAGGTGTAACCCAAATCTCCACATCCTCCACTCAGCCTCCAGCACAGACAGAGCTTTCCCTCCACTCTTGTTGGAGTGCATCAAGTGCATCATGTTTACGATATTCCCGGACAGACAGGGACGTCACGTTTGGCTTTGACACCAATGTGTCAAACCACAGCAGTATAAATAACCCGGCTCGTATCGGGTTGTTATTGCTTCTGGCTGCAGCTCCAGGTCTGCCCATTCTGAGAAGTTATAATAGTAATTTATTTATTATTTTTAAACTTTAAAGGACTATCATAAAGAATCAAAACATCTGGAATTGCAAAATTAACACATCAACATTTTCTTTTTTAAAAATACTTATCTTTGGGCTTTTATGTCTTTATTCGTAGAGTAGGAAAGTGGATAGAGTCGGGAACAGTGATGAGAGAATGGGGGTCAGACAAGCAGAAAAGGAGCTACAAGCCAGACTTGAACCCAAGCCACCTAAATACATGGGACCACTGAACTGCTAGGCCACATACACATAAACATTTTTAGTGAATAAGGGCTGGGGATGGCTACCAACACATCCGATAGCTACCAGACCGAAATACGACACAGACTTCGATGCTTCATTTCAACATCCTGCCACCCCCACCCCCTGCCTCTCCAAACGAAAGGCATGAAAATGGTTGTTTAGGTTTTAGTCTTGTCTTTTAAAGCCCAACACAGTCTGCTTCCAAGCTACCTCTCAAAGCTTTGAATTTTCTATAAACCTAAGTGAAGCCTGAGATCCTCTGATAAGAACCATTATCTCTCCCTAAGACCAATTCAAAATCTAAGGGTGACCAAACATTCGCTGTTAGGGCTCCAACCATTTGGAAGAATTTACCTGAAAGTCTCAGATTTAAAGACCCTGTAAACTGATAATAAATCTCTATTTTAGGTTTGTTGTATGACAGGTCGCTGTGTTATGAACCCCCAGGTCAAATTTCAGTCTGATAAAACTTCTCTAAGTTTATAAAATTCAACTTCCAAGTCATGAAAAATGAGGCAGTAACTTCGCCCAGGATGTTGTGGGCGTGTCTGTGGAATGAGCGGAAGCCACGCCCACTCATGAGAACTACGATCCCCTCAGATTTAAAAAGAAGTTGATAAAAATACTCCATTCTGAATTGAGGAAAGAACTCACACCGTTGGCCTGTCCCTTGACCTTACATTGACCTTATGAGCACAGTGCAGCTGTCTGGCTCTGTGCCAGAGAAGAGACAGTCTGTTTTCTGTCTCAAATCTCTGTTTTGATGCTTTAAATGATCCATAGACCACTGGCTGATAGATTTGGCAAATTTACCTCTCAATGAACAAATAAAGGCAGTGACATCAGCTAACAACAGACTGGACTGAGATGAACTGCTCTGTGATTTTATATCGTTGTAGCGTTAGGGGGACGGGGTAACTCCCCATTGAGGCCCAGTGACATCACCAGTCTACGTATTTGCCCCACCTAAATTAAACCCAGCCAGGAGAGAGGTAAAAAAAACTTTCTAACCGTCTAAATCTAGAATTCAGTCACATGTAGATCTCAGTGTTTTCACATGTTTACAGCAACCAGATTTCAACATATCTAGTGTGTTTGGACACAAATCTTGGATTTCACTTTACAGGGTCTTTAAAAATTCTAATTTTAAATCAGCTCTTTAAAAACACCCTTTTTGAGTAGCTTTCTTTTAACAATGCCTCTTAGATGTATTTTTTGTGTTTTTACTTATATTTTAGAAATTTTCAGTTGTTTTTATTAAATTTGATTTTATTTAGTTTTTTGACAACATGTTTTAGATTTTATATTGTTAAAAATTTTATATATTTTTAATGTATATATTTTATTTCCTTTGTTTGATCTCTTGTGAAGCACTTTGTTACTGAAGTTTTGTAAAGTACAATATAAATAAACTTAGTATAAATAATCTTACAATAAGAATAAAGCATAAGAACACATCACAAGACTAAAACCTTGCTGCCAAAGAAACCATGAAAACAATCAGCCACCAGCATTAGCCCAAACATCACAAGAACCCAGAAATGCATCAAAAGAACCCAATAATACATCATATTGAAGAAATGCAGCATAACAACCCCCAACTACCCTTCATTTTTATTAACTATTGCTGCCGTCTGGCTATAACCTCATATCTGCAGTTTCACCACTTTTCAGGAAACGGAGAGAAAAACACTAATTTTCAAACATTTTCACCCTACACTGTGATGTTCAGTATCTTTTTGACACTTTTTATCAGTTTAGAATTTGCAGAACCTATTGATAGATGTAAAGGGTGACCAATTACACTGTTAATGAAAAAAATTGAATTAACAAATGTAGATATGAGGCCTGGCATCAGCACTATGGAAAGTCTGCAGCCAATTGGAATATGATAAAACATTTTCTTTACTACCTTAAAAAAAAACCAAGACAGAGAAAAGTGACCTCTTCTTTAGTTTCAGTGATAGATCCATGTCTTCAACTCTGTGCAGAACTAATTTCTTGAACTGTTGTTAATATCTTACAGCATGTAAATAAGCATGCAGTAAATGTTAAACAAAAATAAAGTTGAACACATTAAATTTTTTCCCCTTTTAAAGCTTAGGTTGACTTCAAATACTTCATTCTTTTTTTTCACAGATCACACAAGTATATTATAAGGTAACATAATAAACATACCATGTTCTTACACAGAAGAGGTTTCCCATTATTGCAGACCAATCATCACAAGCAGCATTTATGCTTTTAAACTCGAGCGTGATTAAGAACTTAACCAGGTCCAAGACTCACTGGGGAGTTGTCTCTTTTGAGAATATTTATTTTGTGTTTAACTGCAGTGCTTTTCTGTTGCTTTATAAATCAGACTAATTAAATCAACACAAAGCTATGCCTCTGAATTACTCACATGTCCCCTCTCCTCATTTAGGACGGTCTTATGGTGCTGCTCAGGTCTCACCCACGATATACAACCGACCCTCCAGTACCCGTCATTTAGCCAGGTAAGATTTTCACACTATCATCTGTTTTCATCAGAAGACCTGAAATTGAAGAAGTGCGAACATATCTGAATACATCTAAGACTTTGAAACTAGAACTTAACAGTTCCATGTGGGCCGTCCCGCTGGCTCCCTTTATACAGCTCCCCCATCATGAAATCAAATCCATCCAAGACTCTTAAATCTGATCCTCATCTCTCTCTCCCTCTGTGAGATTAACGACCTTTCATCAAGTCCACTTAGACTTGTAAATCCATTTATAATCTTTGGACATTAAAATTAACATTTAGTGGACATGTTAACCCAAAGTTACTCTCACAGGTTGTCAGAGGTCCTCTCCTGCTTTAATTTTGTTGTTAGGAACTGTCTAAAACTGGAAGCCCATTTCTGTCAGTAATAGTCCAAATTATGAATTGAAAGTTTAGATTATAAGGTAAGAAGTTAAGATTTTGACAAAATAAGCCATAAGAAGAAGAGAGTTCAAAATTATACTTTTTATGTCATGATTTACTTTTCTCATAACTATGACTAACTAGCTCAGAATGTCAACTTTTAAACTACATTTTTACATTTAATCATACAATTTAATCATACAAGTTTGACTTTTTTCCTCACAATAAGGACTCTGTATGTCATGCAGTGGGTTTTTAAAAAATATTTTGACTTTTTTTTTACTTTTTACCTCATAATGTTGAGTTTTAACTTATAATTTGCACTTTTACATTAAGATTTTGGCATTTCATCTCATAGTTTTGATTTTTTTTTCAACTCATATTTGTGAGTTCTAACGCAAAATTTTGAATAATAAACTCATAACTCAGAATTTTAACTCATAATTTGACATTTATATCATGATTTTTAGTTTTTGTTCCATAATTTTGACTTTGTATCATGATCTTCTTTTTTCAGTTTCACTTTATATCCAATAATTTTGACTTTATATAGTATATTTCTGACTTTTTATCTCATTATTTTGGCTTACTTTGTCATAATTTGGACTTAAACTCATATTTATAGTTTATTAGCTTATATTTTTAACTTTTTTTCTCAGAATGTTTTATTATCATCCAATAACTTTGACTTAATATCATAATTGTTTCTTTTCAATCAAAATTTCACTTTTATTTTATATATATTTTTTTTCATGGTAAAATTCTGTTTTATCTCAATATTTTTACTTTTATCTCATAATTTGGAATTTTCATCTATTAGTCTTGACTTGTAACTTTTTCAGTCATAATTTAACTTTTTTTCTCAGAATTTTGAATTTTTATTTCTTAATTTTGGGGTTTTTATTGTGTAATTGTGACTATTTATCTCACTATTTTGACCTCCTTTCTCATATTTCAGACTTTTGGACTTGGCTTTTTAACTCATAATTCTTAATTTTTATTATATATTTCTGAATTTTTATCTTGTAATTTAGATTTTCGTATCCATTTTTATGAGTTTTTATTTCATGATTTAATTTTTTTACACATAATTCCGACTTGTATGTCATAATTTAGAGTTTTCATCCCATACATTTGACTTTTTGTTATAATTTTAAGGTTTTCAGTCATAATTTCACTTTTTATCTCTGAATTTTGAACTTTTTTCTCTGAATTTTGACTTTTTTCTTTCTTTTTTTGCTATTTTAAATTTCTGTCCCATAATTTTGATTGATATACCATAATTATGACTTTTTATCTCATAATTTTAAATTTGGATTTCAGATTTTTTTCATTCTTACCCAACATAAGCATTATTTCCCTTATAAGTGGTTGAAACTGTCTAACATGCTTTTGCTGATCTATTGAGACTTAAGTTTTTCTCTGTGTTTTCTTAAACAAGTCGTGCAGTCCAGCGGAGCCTCGCCATCATCAGACACGCTCGCCACAAGAAACAGCAGAAACAGTACTGCATGTACTACAACCGCTTCGGCAAGTGTAACCGCGGCAACAGCTGCCCCTACATCCACGACCCAGACAAGGTGGCCGTCTGCACCAGGTAGCAAAAACACACAAAAACAGACGATTCATCATAGGGCTCAGGCAGCCCTCCTGAGAGGAACAAACATTATTCAGGTGTCGACATCAACAGGTTTAAGGGAATGTCCTCTGTTTCACTAGGAATGCTTTTACTTTGTTTTCCATCTCTCTACACTGTATTTCATCTGTAGTTGGTTAGTTTCCACCAAAGGCATAGGAACAATGTCTGTCAAGGAAAAGTCATGAAAAAGGAGAAAAGTATTTTTGTTAAAAAAAATACAGACTTAGGCAGCTTTACAAAAAAAACATATTCAGAGAGGTTATCAGGTTTTTAAAACCTTCTCTGTTTTAAAAGGTGGTATGTGTTTCTTACAAAAAAAGTTGGGGTGTTGTGTAAAATGTAAATGATCAGAATGTTTTGCAAGTCTCATAAACCCATATTTCATTCACAATAGTATATAAACGACATATCTGGGACATTTTACCATTTCATGAAAATGTTAGCTCATTTTGAATATGATGGCAGAAACATATCTCAAAAAAGTAGGGACAGGCAACAAAAGGCTGGAAAAGTAAATGGTACTACATTGCATTAAAAACAGGCATGATTCTATACCACTGCACAGTCTCAAAAACATTTCCAGAAATCGTTGTCTGCCTACACAGTTGCCATGCACAAATGACAGCTAAAGTGGTATCATGCAAATAAGACGCCGTATGTGAATAGGATCCAGAAACTCTGCCATCTTCTCTGGGCCAAAGCTCATTTAAAATGGACCGAGGCAAAATGGGAAATCGTTCTGTGGCCAGATGAATCAAAATTTTCAATTCTTTTTGAATACCACAGATGCTGTGTCCTGCAGACTAAAGAGGACAGGGGCCATTCAGCTTGTTTTCAGATCACAGTTCAAAAGCCTGTATCTCTGATGGTATGGGGTTGCATTAGTGTCTATGGCGTGGGCAGCTTCCACATCTAGAAGGAACTATCAACGCTGAACAGTAGAGAGAGGACGTCCCCGTTAGGGAAGGCTTTGCATATTTCAGCAGGACAACACTAAACCACATCCATCACAACAGCATGGCTTCACAATAGAGGAGTCTGAGTGGTGAGCAGGTCTGCCTGCAGTCCAGACCTATTTGGAGCATTACAAAAGGAAAAATCTGGCAAAGACGACCGAGGGCTGCTGAGCTGCTTGAATCAAACATCAGACAAGAATGGGACAACATTGCTCACCCAAAACTCCAGCAATTGGTCTCCTCTCTTCCAAGACATTTGCAGATTGTTAGTAAAAGAACAGGGGATGCTACACAGTTGTAATCATGGTCCTGTTCCTACTTTTTTCATATTCAAAATGAGTATGTATTTTTCATGAAATAGCCTAACACCTCACTTTCAAAATCTGATATGTTGTTTTTTCTATTGTGAATGAAACAAGGGTTTATGAGATTTGAAAATCATTGCACTCTGTTTTGTTTACATTTAACACAACACCCCAATTTTTAGGTATTTTGGGTTATAGAAGTCTTCCTTAAAATACTGAATGCTCTTAATGCAATCCCAGCAGCTACTTACATAACCAGCATACCTGTAAGTTCAGTCAGAGAGACTGTTTGGGGATAATTTCTTTTTCAGCATCAGTTGTTTTTTGTTAACAGAAATTATTTCACAATTATTGATATCAAGGAAAAAAATTACAGTTTATAAACATTATTTTGTGTGTGTGGGGGGGGTGGGGTTGTCTTTATTTGATAGGTAAGAGAGAGACAGGAAATATGGATTGGGGGAGTGGGAAAACATGCCCCTAAAATCACCAGGACCAGGAACTGATCCTACAACCAGTGTGACATGGACTGTAGCCTTTGTATATAGGCCCCTGCTCCTCCAACTTTGCTAAACCAGAGCCCAAAGATTGCAATAGAAAGTTGAGATTACTTTGTGAATCTCTTTTTTCGTCACCTCCAGTAGTGAGAATATTCTCATGTGTAGAGAAATATTTAGAGTTTTCCAGCATCAAAGATAAGGAAGAAAAATATCTGTAGACACAAAATGAACAATCATAATTTGGACTTATATTTATGGTAGATTCACGTGTCTCAGATGAGATGCATTTAAAGTATCTATTTACTGTAAGGTAAAACTTTAAAATGAGTGTGTAGATCATTTCCAGAGCCAGCATGCTTCTCCCACCTTGCCCCTCCAGAAACACAGACATGTGTTGATTTTATTCCTGCAGGTTTCTACGAGGAACGTGCAAACAAGCAGATGGAACCTGCCCGTTCTCTCATAAAGTGGCAAAGGAGAAGGTAACAGACACAGTCATACACCACCTAGCTTTTGGACAACCCCCCTTGTTTTTTGGTTTTCATTGCTACAGCCTTGATAGAGTACATGGTGTGAATATAAGATAACACAGTATTGGGTACAGTCATCCTGGATCGAATGTGCATTCTTGGCAAGACTCCTGTTTCCATTGCACAGTAAGTAAGGAGGATTTAACCAGGTGGGGGGGCTCAGGGGGAGGGCTGTGGGTAGACCTGGAGCCTGAATATTGGAGTTTGTGACTGTAGATTGCATGTCAGATGTACACACTAAGAGTGAGAGCGCTGAGTTCATTTCTGAGGAAACCATTGATATCACTGAGGTGAGTCATAGAGCCAGATCTGATGGCAAAACCAAACTGGGCAGTTGACTGAGGTTTGAGGCAGGGAGGTTAATGCAGAGAGATGCGGAGGACAGGGTTTGTGGCCTCTGTGAGACGGTAGAGGGCTTACAGGGCCATACAGAGCCTCAAGGCAGCTGTGTCCTCTCCACGTTGCTTTGCAGTAAAGGCGTCTCATGGCATGATCCTGACTGAGCAGTCAGATTTCAAGAAACGATGGACCAGCCACCTTGAGGACTTGTATTGGAAAATCTCCCAGTCATGAGATCCAAATGAATGCCGTAGACATAGTGTGTGTGGCCCCACCTGGGAGCTGTGATCCACCAACTCTCAACAGGTGGTGAACAGACTGAAGGCTGGCAAAGTTCCAGGCATATGCAAGATCCAGGCTGAGATGCCCAAGATGGGCGGTGAAACCTCCCCTCCAGTGGTCGCATGCTCTCATCTGCCCCTTATATAGAGAAGGGGCATCATGCAAGGTCCTTGCACCGCTACTGCTGAACAAGATCCATGATTACCTGATCCAACACCAGCAACCTGGAGGTCACCTAGAGGTCTACCATAGACCAAACCCTGACACTTAAGGTCTTCATTGAACACTTTCAGGATTTCAGTAGAGGGTTGCTTGCTGCCTGTGTGGACTTCCAGAAGGTATTCAACTCTTTGAGCAGAAATGCCTTATGGAGGAGTCTGGAGCTCCTTCAGATCCCATGTGCGCTCATTCATATTCCGGTCCAGAGAGTTCTGTAAAGTATGGTTGCTCCACCTCTGACTTCTTCCCAGTTGATTCTGGGGTTAGACAGGGCTGTGTCTTAGCCCCTATGTTGTTCAGTGTGGAGTGTCATTTGGCAATGTCCAGATCACTGATCTGGACTTTGTTGATGATACTGTGATCCTTACAGGGACTGTAGATGTTCTTGTTGGGGCTCTTAATTTGCTGAGTGGGGAGGCTGAAGGGTTTGAAATGTGTGACTCCTTGGCCAAAACAAAGATCCAGGCATTTGGGGATGCTGCCATCGAATCTGTGTCTGTGAATGGTGAGAGCGTAGAAGTTGTAAAGCGGTTCACCTACCTTGGCAGTGTAATCCATTGATCTGCTAGCTGCAAGGCTGAGATCAATGGCAGACTTGGTCTTGTGCATTGGGAAATGGGTCCTTGGTCCTTCCAGACTTACTGTACTTTTGTGATACTGTCTGGTGGACAGAGGTGCCGGCTGGACTCCTTTATGATAACTTCTCTTTGGCGTATTAGTGAGTATCATTGGCAAGACCATCTATCTCATGTTGATATGCTCATAAGAGCTGGGATTTGGGAGGTCAGCTGCTAGATACAGGGGCGGCAGCAGCACTTCTAAAGGCACCTGACGTGCTTTCCCAGGCCTGATCTGGCTCATCGCATACAGGGTGCTGAGGACCCAGTGAGCTGGTCCAGACCGTGGAGGCAGCTGCATGTGTTGTGGAGGGGTCACCTAGGAGGATACCTGGAGAGATGGGCCATGGGCCTGGCACAGGCCTGGATGATGGTCATCAGGAGGCCAGAGCAGTACAGGACCAAGGTTGATGCAGAAAAGTCTTAAACCGGTATATGCTCCCATTCCTGGCCTGACCTGATATGTTTGAATGAGCTATTTTAAATTGAGTCCTAGTGTTTATGATAGAATCACTTTTAGTCTGAGTCATAAAGGATATAAAAATATAAATTCTGGTTTAAGGACTTGTGTTGAAAGCTTTATATTGTGTTTGTCCCTCTAATTAAATTATAGGTTTATTAATGTTGTTAACTTGAGAGTGTCCTGCAATTTGTAAAAAGTTGCTCCTCTGGCGATAAGGATCAAATTTAAGTGGCCCTTTTAGAAACCAAAGTCCCTCATCTGTGGTCTAAAGTTTGGACACAGAAGTCCAGATTTGTTTTTTTAACTAAGCTGTATCAAGTTGTGTCACCTGCTGCTGTAGCTACTTTTGGCTCAGAGCTCCAGCTAAGGGTGTGTGTGGTGTGTTTTGTGTTGTAGTTGGAGCTCTAGCCCAAGGGGAAAGTGTAGAGTCTCAGAAAGGGAAAGCTTTTTTTCATTGAGAAAACCTCCCTGCCTGTAACAGGTGCCTCAGCCCTCTCTCTCACAATGCCCTGCACCTGTGTTGCTGTCACCCTGCTGCCTGTGAGTGCTGAGAGCCCAGCTGTCCGTTTGCTATGCCCCAAACCTTTGGCCCATCCCTCCACAGGACCCCCCCCCCAACTCTGATTTCATGTGGACCCTTAAACAGGACTGTATGGGGGACCTGGGCAGAAAGAAGCTTGATTTGAAGGAAGGGGTTCAGGGTTATGCACCAAGCAGTCCTCTGAACCTGATATGGGTGCTAGTGTGGACAGGCGAGCCTGAATCCTGCTCCCCACCCTCCTGTCCCCCCACTACCACAAATACCTCGAAACCAGAAACCCCCTACTCCCCTGGCATTACCCCCTGCTCTACCCGGGAACACCAGCCGCCCCCGTCCCTCCCATACACACATCCAGAGCACATAAACACATCATGAGAGCCGGACAAGCTGCAGCCTGGATAAATATTTCTGTAGTAGTTAATTAGGTAGAACTGATCCCAACAAGGAGGAGTCCCTCTCCCACCCCCTCCATGTTTCTCCACCGGACCCCCCTCTTTAGGGATATATTTAGAGTGGCCTCCACCAGGCTCGCCCACGGACCCTGAACAGTAGTTTTTTCTACACACACCCCACACACATGCTGTTAAGACGCACATTCACTTTCACTCCGGTGCTGTCAACTGCAATTAAGGTCATTTAGCTGCTCAGTGTGACAGATTGTTTGAGAAAGGAGACATGTGAACTGAACATAGGGCTGGTGTGGTTTTAAAAACCACATGTCTGTTTACAAACTCAGATTATATCATGTTATATAACACTGATCACACAGCACAAGTATGGAGATGATCTTTTGAGGTTTTGATTGAATTACAAGATCCACTTCCAACAATTTTTAAGCTGTCTTTCCTGTTATTGTGTCTGATTTGAAATAACCTCTTGTCATTAGCTACAGTTTTAAACAACTGAAAATAAACTACAACTTGAATAACTTTTATTTAGATATAATTAGCTTGATTTTTTTTTATAAAGGAAGGGTGTGAAAGGATAACTAAATTGTTTGATATGATGTCAGTGATGATGGCTTATGATAGCTGTCCTTTCTGGTTTGTTATCTGTCTTGTTTCCACTGATAGACCTCTGGACCCAGTCAATTCTGGAGCCAGGGGTCTTAAAAGTCATCTAAATGTCACCAATATCCCCTTTAACATACTGCAGAGTGTTAGGTAAGGTTTCATATCTCAAAAAATTAGGTGAAAAGCACAACAATGTCTGTCAAGCAGGGATTTCATGCAGGGCATGCATCTTTTCCACAGATTTCAGTTTATTTCTATATATCCAGAGATCTAGGATCCAGAGACTAGTTTTCTGTTTATTTTAAAGTTTTATCTTTTAAAGAAAATGAGTCGTCGTATTGTATTCTTAGTCAAGCTCAGAGATTGAAGATCCAGTGAGCAGTGTGTTTTAACTGTGACATTTCCAACAAAAAGGAGACTTTTTGAATATTTTAGCATGTCCTCCTCCCAAACACATGATGTTTCTCATTTTTAGTTATCAGAACTGTTTATTATATCCAGTAATTAAAGTGTGCTTGTCATTGACTCTCACTGAAGGTGGCATGCTTGTTGTTCAGTGTTTAGAGAGAACGAGACTCAATTTAATTTGAGTTTTTTTAGTGAAAACCTGGGCTGCACTGTGGCTCAGGGGTTAGTGCTGTTGCCTCACAGCAAGAAGGTCCTAGGTTCGGTTAGGTTAATTGGTGAGTCTAAATTGGCCGTAGGTGTGAATGTGAGCATGCCTGTTGTCTGTCTCTATAAGTCAGCCCTGCGACTGACTAGCGACCAGTCCAGGGTGTACCCCGCCTCTCGCCCAATGACAGCTGGGATAGGCTCCAGCTCCCCCACCCGCGACCCTGAATGGGATAAGCAGACTAAAAAAAATGGATGGATGCATAATGAAACCTATATAGTTTACTTTTACCAAAAGGAAAATTGACAGGAAGGAATCAATAAGGCAATCGATAAAGAATTGAATTGATAAGAAGAATTGATAATGGCATTGGTATCAATAAAACCATATCAATTCCCATCCCTACCTGTGTCTTTGTCTGTAGTCTTTCGCTAAGGCCAAGCTCATAAAAGAATAAACATTTAAAGGGATATTTTGGTATTTTTTAAAGTTGTGTTGTATGAGGGACTTGGTGATAGTAGTGCCATTAGCCTCCAGTGATTTCAGGGTTGTCCTTTTGAAAAGGATGCTTGGAGAAGCTAGGCTATGCAATGCTACAGACAAGTACACACTAAAAATGATGGGTCAAAAATAACTCAGTTTGGGTTGTTTTTAACTCAGCTGCTGGGTCAATATAGCACCAGCCCAGCATTAGTTAATTTGACCCATCAAGATGGGTTGCTCCATTTTAACCCAACAGATGAGTTAAATATTCCACCCAAATGCTGGGTCAAATTAACTCCAAATCTGGGTAAATTCAACCACACATACTAGTTATATACTCTACCCACTAGTTTAATTTACCAAACCAATGAACTGTATCCGTGTGTGCTTCCATGCTAACGAAAATATAGTGATACTGTTACAAGCTGTGATGGGGAATGGCTCATAGTCAAGCTGAATGAGTTTGACAATGAGCATTAGCAGCTATCATTTATTTTTCAACACAGACACATACAGACAGGGTAGTCTGCACCATTAACCCCCTCACTCATGGTGTGACACTTTAAAAGAACACCCTCCCCCAAAAACATGAACCAACAAACAAAACATTACAACCACGCAATGAAACATGAACATTAAAGAACATCGGACGAGTGAATTCCCTTGCACAAAGTAATACCCAGAAGTCCCTGCTCCAGGCGACTGCTTCCTGAATCGCCACAATACTATTTTAAAAGGTAACGCAAAACAGACAATGTGAATTAGATATGCAGTGTGCACAAACCTTTAATTATTGACTTGGCTCTCCAAGAGGGTGACCAGTCAGGTTTTCCCTGGTGTTGATATCCATATTGCTCTTGGTGCTTCGTGGTAGATGGCAAGAGAAGTTGACGCCATGATGCGATGACGTCATGACATTCAAAGCACAAACAACCCAGGTGCTGAGTCAACTGATGTATGTTGGGTTGATGGATCTTGACCCAGCGCATGAGTTGCACAAAAATAACCCAAATCCCATAGAAATAACCCATAATAGCCCAATAATGGGTTAAACATTTCATAACCCCACAGTTGGGTAGAAAAAATAACCCAGATGTTTTTAGTGTGTAGAGCTGCCACATGTAATTTAGTGAGTTTAAGGTAAAAATGGGCCAAAAACAATTTTGCCTCAATTTTAGCCCATAACAAATTGTTTTCACCCAGAAATCCTCTGTGTTTGGCCCTTCTTTGTAAAGTGAGCTTCGTGTACTGTGCTCTTACACCTCAGTGTATCCAAACAGCTGTTTGAGCTTCAGCAGAGAAAACACCACCAAACTGAGCTCAAAGTTGTTATTTCAGCTCAGTTTTCCTTTTCAACAGCGGGCACAGTGTTCTCATAAGGTAAACATATCATGCTGACTGTAGCTTGTCTAATTATCAGCCTGTAGAAGAATAAAGCGACAGCCATAAACCTACTTGGATGACTGTGACGAAGCAGCTCCTTCACTGACTGAAGGCAAGCTCACTTACACACACTATCAGCACCAAACCGCAAACACACACAGTGCCAGGACAGAGTGACACATACACCAAACCTTTCCCTCTCTGCCAGCGTTTCCAGTTGCCTAATTAAACTCACCATCATCTTCTCCCCTCCTTCTCTGTTTCATAGTGTGAAGAGTGCACACTGGAGGCTCGAGCCTTTACTTAGATACAGTTACACATTTTTAAAATGCTCTCACCTGGAGGTACGTTGCATCTGAGTTCCATCACTTCCCATGCCTGTTCCATTTTGCTCTTCTGGTTGGAGCTGGTTTCCCTAATTTACACCCGGAAAGTTGAAGAAGGTCAGTAAAACACCAGTGTTCAGTAAGGCGGAGAACTCTGGATGGGGAGTGATGCAGGCTGCAGGCGTTTGTGAGCAACTATCCTCGATCAGAAATATGAAAAAGTGTTGTGAAGTCCAAATTATGATGGCAGTAGGTCTGTATGGTTATGTCACAGTTTACTCAAATACACCACCAGGTAACTCAGGATTTTTCCTGTTAACCAGTCTGTACTAAAGTTTCTCTCCCTCTGTTTTTTTTCTGCTGAGTCTCCATCCTCTTAGTACTCTGGCTCATGAAAGTATTCCCTTCCACAGTAAAGGACATGCCATCGTCACTCGACTTGAATTTGCTCATTTTCGTTTGGTTTTATCTTTTGTCGTTTACTCTGCTGAAGCCTGCAGACACAAACAGCTGCTCAGATATGCTGAGGGCGACGACCACATAGCTGGTAGCCAAAGCCTGCATTGCAAACATAGCGGCTCACACTTAAAAAACAATATATATATATTGAGCTAGCATTGTGTTTTTACCCATTTGAGCAGCTATACCCATCTGTGGCTTTATATAGCTTATGTTTTTCAAGCGTGTCCTCTTTGAAGGAGCAATGCACACTATAATCACTGGAGGCTAATGCCTCTGCTTTGCCAAGTACTTCATACAACCCAACTTAAGAAAATACCAAAATATCCCTTTAACCTAGAAGTTTGATAACAGTCATGTGATATGTAAGGAAAGTCTCCAACCACATCCTTTGCAGTCCTTAGATTTGTACTGTCTGTTTGTCAAAGTAAGTATTTCTGGCACAACCTCATCAACTTCCAAGGTGCATTGGAGGATGATGAAGCCTTGGAGGAAACAGAAAGCTCCAACATCAGGTGTAGTTTAGAGAACAGCTCTTATTAGACCTGTCTATTCGACTAAAGTCTCACCTTACATTGTTGTCTGTTTCTCTCTAGATGCCGGTCTGTTCCTACTTCTTGAAGGGAATCTGTAACAACAGCGACTGTCCCTACAGTCATGTCTATGTGTCCCGTAAAGCTGAAGTCTGTGAGGACTTTGTCAAAGGCTACTGCCCCGAAGGAGAGAAGGTAAATTTACACACTTTATGCATGTAACAAAATGCAGCAGGTCACTAACTATTAGACTCATTTTCCCACTCTTAAAAGAGGCTTTTATTCATTCAAAGGCATCAAAGCACTGGATAAAAGCATGACTCTACCATACTATAGCCTCTCAAAATACCTCGCATCAGAGTTGTCTTTACCCCACTCACAATGTTCAACCATTTTTATGAGTTGATACTGTAGAAAACTGGGAGAAAATGTAAAGTTCTAATGCTCTTCTGTGTGGATCTACATGTCGAAGTGCATTATGTAGCTGCAAGAAATAAGATTGACTGGTGGTGTTGGAGTGCAGGGTTTTGTGACAGGTCAGTGCCAAACCAGCAGAGAAGTGGTGTTCTTTCAGTGAGAGAAAAGCTTTTTTGTACTGGCATAAATCAAGACTCGTTTATCCTTTGCTCTGACGTTGGTTAGATCTCTGTATCTTGTTTTAGCTCGGCGTCGATACCATACCTCGATGGTGAAGTTCTTTGTCTAAGCCGTCTTCTTTATTTAAATGTATAATTACTCTGTACAGCGTGTATAGGGTTCCACTGAAGTTTAACTGAGGCTTAGGTAAACAAGTAGTTTGTAACCAACACCCCCTCTCACACATAGACACATGTACACAGTGACACACAGGCAGCAACAGCTGCAGGGGGTGGCTGTCCATAATGGCATAACTGTAGTGTCTGAGTGACACATTGCAGGCCTGATGCGTAACAGAGAGCCACCTACACATGACTCCAGACACCCGAGTCTCTATCATACACTCGCTGTCCCCACATCCACCTCCTCCTCCTCCCTTTGTCTCCCCCTCTCCTCCTCTGTCTGCTCGTCTCTGAGCGTCGGCTGTGAAACAGATGCTTTTTCACACTGTCAGAGCTCATTTAAATAGAGCATGGGGAAATGAGGATATAGAAAACAAAAGGGATATTAATATTTATTCTATTAGCTGAAGTGCTTAGTCTGTGATTTTCCCCTTGTGTGTTTGTGTGTGTGTTTATGGAGTGCTGGGCGCTGAGGCTCTGCTGGCTCTATGATGGATAGCAGGCAGTAATTATAGATGGGAAAAGTGCTGAGGATGGCACTATGGGCCAGGCAGGCAGACACTCCAGCAGCTTAGGGGTTAAGTCTGCTCCTCGCCTCCATCCTCCACCTCCTCCTCTTCTTCTTCCTCTCAGACTTTCCTCCATCCCTCCTGATCCTGGCTTTGTCTCACGCTCACCTTCCACCTCTCCTAAACTGCCTGTACCATCCTAACAGACCCTTCATGTCTCCAACATGAGTTTTAAACAATCTTTGTATTTTCCCAACACCGCTCTTTCTCAGGCTCTCACTCCTTCAGATCCTGACGTGTTTGGCTGACAGACAGTTCTATGGCATGATTAAGAGGCTGCAATTAGTTGTCATTCATAATTTTGGCAATTTTCAATGTAAAATCTGTAAGTGCTTTAAAGTTTAACTTTTCAGACAGAAGCAGAATTGTTCAATCAGTTTGGAACTGTGTCAACCTTTATAAATCTTTTTTCTGTAAAACGGGTCGTATGCTGAGCGACTTTAAGACAATTCAGACATGAACTTTTTGAGTCACACTACTCACTTAGAAGCATCATTGTGTGTTATTTCTCATGCAGTGTACACTGGGACACCAAGGTTGACCACAGCCTAACCACGGCCTGAGCAGCTACTCTCGACTGGTTGGATGGACTTCCAGCATATTTGATATTTTTGTCATACGACATGCTATAAGAGCAGAAACACGAGCAGAATCCCCAACTTTAGACCATGTTTTCCTTTAAAAACTCTCAGACAGCATCTTTAATCACCATGAAAACAGCTCATTACTTGTTTTTTTAAACTGTTTCTAGTGTTTTAAGTTTGATAAATGCATGCAGTGCAGTTGTAAAATTAGTGAGTTTGATGATTGTGATCTCAATATCAATCAAAATAATTCTTATAACGATTTTTTTTTCCATGATCAAGCAGCCCTACTTAAATGTGTAAGGAATAAGGATGAACAAAGAAAAATATCTCCACTAATGTAGTTCTGTTAATCCTGACTAAAACTATACAAACAGTACATATGCCTGATATTTAAAACAGATATAGCAGTTGTAAACATTTATTTTTATCTGCGGACAATTTATTTCTGACGCAAGTATCTGCCTTTACCAATATGCTGACAAAATCATGCATCCCTACTTTCTTACCTTTTACCTTTACTGATGGAGGGTCTGTTTAGGTTTTAGAGGAGGAAACCTCTGGCTATAATTTCTTCCATTTTAAAACCTCTTTAACACTGATTAGATGGTGGTTTGTCTTATTTACAGTCTCTGGTATCTCGGTATTTCTACTAGATGAGTTCTAGTTCAGATATTTGATGTAAAAATATGAGCTGACTTGGAATCCTGTTGGCTTAAACATTTGGTGTGTGGATGCTACAGTCATATTTTGATGCAGCACCAAAATCGATCTGAGAAGTACCTAAGATTAAGTGTGGATGTGAACTTTCATTTTCTTAATATTAGCCTCTCTGTGTTAACAACCTGAGCTCCTTTATTATTCTGCTCTACTGTGAGTTACTTTAGACAAGAGTCTCGGCTCAATGCCCAACGTGTAAATGCATGTGATGCCCCTATTTTACTGTCTTTTCCATCCACCCTCCCTCCTTACTACTCTCTTTCTTGCTTCTTTTGCTCATTCTCTCAGTCTCTTGGTAAATGTGCTGACTCCTCCTGGTTTTGGCCCAGCAGAGAGCTCTCTAATAGGCCCCAGAGACATCCAGGCATTCCTTAAATCAAGTGGAAAATTGTTAACTTGGTGTGGGATAAAGATGTTCTGTCCACTTTAGCTTTTTCCTCCCATCTCCCTACTCTCTCTCTCTTTCTCTCTCTCCCTCTTTTTTTACTGTCTGTCTTTTTATGAAAATGAGGATGTATGATAGAGCTCAGAGGAGTGGACGGAGCTTTACAGTCTATTTCTGCCACACTTTCTTCACACTGTAGAAGCTTCAACCTCTTTGTGAGAGAAGACACTTTTTTGAAAAGTAAAAATTGTGAAATTTGGCGCAGGTACAAAGATGTTAGGTTTGCAAAAAGTATTATATTTGGCTGGATTCTTAGAAATAAGTCCTGCCAGTGTTGCTTTATATGATTGGGTTTGCCAGTGTTGCTTGTAGACTTGTGTAGTTCAGTGATCACCAAACTTTCCCCTTGGAGCCCCCACTTCTTGAACTCAAAAACAATGCCTTTACAGTAGAGGCAGGACAGTGGATAGAGTCAGAGACTGGAAAGACATGACGAGGGAGAGGAGTCACAGGTGAGATTAGAACCCGAGCTGGCTGCTTCAAGGACTCCAGCCTCTGTACTAGAGATGCATGGACATACTAATAGGCTGCTGCTTGCAGTTTGGAGAGACTCCAGTAGGATCAATCTCCCAGCCTGATTTTAGGACATCTGTTTTTGATATTTGTGAGTTTCAGACATATTCTGAAATTTGAATGCTTTGTCTTTCTATTCAATCTTAAGTGAAAGCTCCCAGTTTTTCCTTGAAGGAATTATGTTTTCTTTGCAAAGGTAAAAATCAAAATTACGAGTTTAGGAGTTACTGAAATTATAGTTTTCATTTCTTCAAATGAACTGAATCCACTTTCTGTCATCATGCCACTTGGAGTATGAATGCTGTACTTAACCTATTTATTCCAAATATTACCTATTTTATAGATTTTTTTTAAAACTATAAAGTAAAGTAAAGTAAAGTAAAGTAAAGTCGTACTTCATTCATCCCTGAAGGGAAATTCATAGTTTACACTGTGTAGTTGCTTTTTACATATTACACACATATACAGTGATGGCCTTGCTGCTCATTGCTAAGTGCTGCCGTGAGCTGTTGGGGGGGTTCATTGCCTTGCTCAAGGGCACTTCGACAGTGCTCAGGATGTGATGGAAGGGTAGGATAAGGATAAGGATATATGGAGGTAACCTGACATGCCAGATGTATTCGTTTCACACATCCATCTTGGAAACCTTTAATACTGTGTTTGGCAAGGGTAGAGCCTTTGAAAAAACTCAGTGTGATTGGATGAACGTTCTGTCTGTCACATCTTTACAGGCCAATCAGAGCAACAAAACACATGACAACCAAGGTGCACGTGCGCAGCTACTGAGGAATAACATGAACCATGGCAACTGTAGACATGTCAGTACACGACTTTTGTTGTTTATGTAAAGAAAACAGCTCACTGCTGTTCTTTGTTCTTCTTTTAAAGAAGAAATGCCGTCAAGTTCTGATAAAACTGGCACTTTAGCAGCATCCACGCCAGGCTCCTCTGCCATAATTGCACCTGCCTTGGTGCTGCTTGATTACATCATGACTCCACCGCGCCTGAAAGTACTGCCCCTTGATGCTGATTGGTCCTGTCACTTTCTAACCGGCCCACATGGTTCAGACAGGAGCTTGTCAAGATGGATTTGCCAGTGAGAAACACGGAAACGGGCGTATTCATCTGCTTTGCAAGGTTAATTTGCAGGACCTCCTTGTTTAATATGGATCACATTGTGTTTTTTTGATTTGCCTCTTCAGAGGTTCTAAGCAGAAGGCAGGAGCTGAAGCCAAACTGATTGGTTTGTGTGGCGAGGCCTCAGTAATAAAAGGAATAGAAGCTGTTTCAGTGGATTCTTTCTCACAGGCAAATCCACAGAAGAAACAACACTACAAAAGTCAGTTTTTGCAATTTAATCAGGTGCAGAGGTCACACAGTGGTAATGTGATTTGAAAAATGTAAATACCCTCCTCCTTTCAGAGTGTCAACCCTGATTGGTTGCTTGGATTGGGAACCTTTTTTCAAATTTCACCACTACTCTGCACCACTGAGGCCTGGGTGCCACCGACACAGTGTATGGTAGGACTGGGTAGTTAATAGCAAACTCGATTAAATCACAATACGACCTGCTGCAATTTTCAAATTGCAGACAGTGAAATGTTTCCTTAACCTAAAATGTGCTGGAGATGTTTTTGCTCTACACATTATACACACATTCACATGTCTTTTTAGCATAGTTTACAAAAATAATACTTATTGTGTTCATGTATATGATTTTCTTAATCAAAACAAGACTAACAAATCAATTATCATCCCCTTCAATATAGTAGTTAATATCAGATTTGCTATATGAGCCAAAATCGCAAATTTATTTTTTTTATCTAAATCTTTAATTTCTAGTTTAATTTATCTGATAATGTGCTGGTTATAACATAGAATGATTTACTGAACAATACACAAGATGAGGAATCTAGTAATAATTACATATTTAATCACAATATTAGGAAAAAAAGATCATGATTAGATTATTTTCACAAATCCTTCAGCCCTGGTGTATGACATCACTTCTTGTGATACTCAGTGCTGTTTCTCTTGTCAACAGAGCGAATAATTACTTATTTTGATTTTTTTACCATACAATTTTACTTATTTTGCATTAAATACAGTTTGCCTATTTAAATGCATATTGATTGCCAATATCTCTTTGTGGTCTCACAAACTAACAATCAGTAGGTAATCACGAATTTATACTGAAAAAGTTAAATAAAATTCACCACATCCCACCCACACCCACTCCCCATCCTGTCCCAAACAACCACCCAAAAGGACCCCATGGATGGACCAAAAAAGTAATGAAGCTTTTGCAGTAAAGTCTTAAGAGATCTGATGGTCCATTTCTGCATAGATGATCATTTTTGTTTTTGTTGATAAAAAGTCAAACAGCTTGAAGATCTAAAGATCATTTCACTCACAGAAATGAAAAAAAAAAACTGTAGGGCTGTCAAAAGATCAAATTTGTCATCACGATTAATCTCACCGTTTCCATAGCAACTTTAATTAATCATGCCCTTTTTTGCCCCATTTTAAAAGTCTGTTATTCTGTATTTCAAACTGTTCTTGTGTCATTTTGTTTTTTCTTCTTCTGACTTAAACTTAGGGTATTTGACTTCCTGTTTGGATACAAACCTGCTTGTGTAGGTAGATTGAAGATTTTAACATGAACCTAACCAGAAAAAACAACTTGTGATGGATTGGAAGGAAATAAGGAAAAAGTATGAAGGTAAATTTTTGAAAACACATGGTTCAGATGATTTTTGACTTTTCCACTAAGCTGTCTGAGAGGTTTTCAAGTGAAATGAGACATTAAGGAGCAGTGGTGGGTTTATTTACATCATTGTTGCTGCAGGGAGACGCTACAGTGGCCTGAGCAGCATGTGTTGAAAGGGAAAATAAAGCATGTCATCATGATTAGAAAATCAAATGCACTAATTGTACTCACTTAGTCACAATTAATATTGATTAAGATTTAAAGATAAAATCATACTTTGCAGCCCTGGAATCACACATAAGGGTTCCTAATTCTGGAGTGAAATACTCTTCAGCACAGTGACCACAATAGTCAATAGATGGATGAGTGTTTTGGAGCCTATCACAACCTGACATCTTTAGTTCTGATGTCAGCCTCCAAATATAAAGCCAACATCACCGACACCAGCAGCACAGACGATTTCTGGAGTGAAATGTGGTGTCAAAACCACAGGCCTATAAGACGATCCAGAGAAACATTTGACAGCGAGCTGACCCTGGGCACCCAGGGGTGCAAGAACATGGGTGTGAGGGCAGTGAGAGGGGCTCTCATGGCAGCGAGTCAGGGCCGCTGGGCCCCAGAGAGAGTCAACCATAGCGTCCCAGAAAATCGATCTCCAGATCCCTCTCCCCTCCACATTCACACACACAAACACGCACCAATACACACTCTATTTCTGGACCAATCTGCTCCCCAGTCCCACACTCCTCAGCCCTCCATGCACTCCTCAGCCTGCACCCCAAAGTGAATATAATTAGCTTCTCTGACAGGTGGGAGGGATCGGATCTCGTGGAGAATGAAGCCACCAATTTACACCCGTATTACACTGTCATAGACACTCAGCTGCAAACATGCATGTGAAAGCTTGACTCTCTCATGCACAATGCTCTCCAGAATGACGCTAACTGTGACCCACTTGCAAGTTAAAGGAGAGGGTGACGGAAAAATTAGTAACCTACAAAAGCCTGGATTAACAGTACAACATATCAGATACCTAATCAGGATATACTCTGTTAGCTTACTTTAGACGCTGTCACACAAGTTCACTACTTTGTATCAGGGAGGTACAATGGTGGATTATTGCCGATATCAATATGTGAAAGTTTCCACATGTATTGTAGGTGGTATGACACTGATACTTTTATTTCATTGTAAGACACACGACAGCAAGTTTTTCCTGTACTAGAATTGAGCTGTTCCCTTTAATGTGACAGTCTGCTTTTTAAAGAAATCCAGATAAAACAAGACAAACATTTGATTCCATCATAAATGATGATTGTAGTCTGTGTCCAAATATACACACTGTTTAAGAAGTGTGTTTTGGATCATTGTCCTGCTGCATAACCCAAGAGCTCTAGAGCTTGATGTCAAAGCAGATTTCATGGTTCCATCACTTAAGACAAATGGTCCAAGTCCTGAAACTAGCAAGGCAGCCCCAGACCATCACAGTTAGTTTTACTCTAGATCTAATGGGATGTAACCTTGCAAATGTTTCCATGTTTCTCACTGGCGAATCCATCTTGCAAAGTTCCCGTCTGAACAGTTTGGGTTCCAGTTAGAAAGTGACAGGACCAATCAGCACTGAGGGGCAGTGCTTTCAGGTGCTGCGGAGTCGTGACATAAGCAAGCAGCAACAAGAGGCCGATGCAATAATGCTGTAAGACATTAGCGTGGATGCTGCTAAAGTGCCAGTTTTATCATAACTTGACGACATTTCTTCCTTCAAAGAAGAACAAAGAACAGCAGTGAGTTGTTTTCTTTTCAAAAATGACAAAAGTCATGTACTGACATGTCTCTCATTGCCATGGTTCGTGTTATTCCTCGGTAGCTGCGCACCTCAGGTGTGAGCCATGGTTCACGTTATAGAGTTCTTTATGGAGTTTACTCTTTCGATAAGGGTGCAGGTGCAGCTTGTTAGTGACTACATCACGTGTTTTGTCGCTCTGATTGACCTGTAAAGATGTGACAGACAGAACGTTCATCCAGTGACCCTCCAGGTTTTTTTTTTATTTCAAGGCTCTGCCCTTTCCCAAACGCTGTGTATGAGTGGTTTACCAAATGGATGTGTGAAACACATCCATCTGGCCTGCCAGGTTAAATGGGACACGCACCTTCCAGAAAGTTCACCTTTTGTCCTGTCCGTCCACAATCTATTCTCCCATAAGTCTCAGGGATCATCAAGTTGTTGTTTGCCAAATGTGAGAGAGCCCTTCTGTAAAAATGGCTTCTCCCATGGATGCCATTTTTTGCCAAGTCTCTTTCTTATTGTTGAATCATGAACTCTGACCTTAACCGAGTCAAGTGAGGCCTGCAGGTCTTCAGATGTCATTCTGGGTTCTTTTGTGACCTCCTGGATGAGTAGTCCATGCGCTCTTAGAGTATTTTTGCAAGGCCAGCCACTCCTGGGAAGGTTCACCACTGTTCCAAGTTTTCTCCATTTGTGGATAATGACTCTCCCAAAGCCTTAGAAATGGCTTTGTAACTCTTTCCAGAATGATAGATGTCAATGCCTTTGTATTTCATCTGTTCTTGAATTTTCTTAAGTTTTCTTTCTTTAGATCTTTTAGCCTACTTTACTTTCTCAGGCAGATTCTATTTAAGGGATTTCCTGATGGAACAGATCTGGTAGTAATCAGGCCTAGGTGTGTCCAGTGAAGATGGCAGTAACAATAACAGTTAATTCATAAATTAAAGACTTTTTCACATAGGGCCAGGTAAGTTTGGATGGCCTTTTTTCCTTGATAAATCAAATTATAATTTTAAAATGGCATTTTATATTTACTTGGGCTGCCTTTTCACATCACAAGAATCCAGTCAGTAGATGACTTACCTTACAGATGACTGCAAGTTGGAGTCAGCACGTAGAACTGCAAAGGCCACTCGAGAAATCTCCTATCGCTTTATAAACCTTGTTATCTGGTCAGCACAAGCCCATAAAATCCTCTGAGCTGCAACGTAGATGTGGAAGTTTGAAGAGGGTCGAATCATACAGCCATACATTCTGCAGATATAAAAAACCAATGCATGGCTCTAGATATCTCCTGAAATTTTCACATCTGCCAATACCAATAAACTACTATCATTCATCCTTACTTTCTCTGTTGAAATACTTGGAAAACTGCAAACATAGCATGCACCTTGTCAATTAATAAAAATGTTCCCTAAATTTTTCTGTAAAGGTTTATAACTGTTTGTAGCAGTGACTCCAGAAGACATTACTCGCTCGATCCTGTCCTTGTCATCATGAATCCAGTCTATTTGTTTTGGAAAAGCCCGTGAACACCATTTGTCCCTGCGGTCGCACCTGGTCCTGGTTAAGCTGTTGTTAACTTGAGCCTTTGTAGGACCATAAAGATCAGTGAGCGTCCTCCATCAGATGAGACATGTGCTTTCTTTGACATTGGTTCAGAGCCTCATTCAGCTTTATCAAAACATCAATCCTTTAGAGAGTAAAAATAGAAAAACCTGGCGACCTTTTTGTACATTTATGGATTGGTGCTCCTTACATCTTAAATCTTTAAATAATAAAGGAAGGACTTTATTTATAACAAAAATCACACTGTGTTAAAAAGTGTCAGTGTTGGAAAAGGAGTTGGTAGAGATGAAACATGTATCCCTACCTCATTCTCACATATCTTGAATTTTTCTGCTACTAATACATGAAGTGCTATCACCAGCTAATTTCCCACCCAGTTAGATACATAAAAATGGCTGCAATCCAAATATCAACCTAGTGCTACCAAATAAACTAAAATACAGCTTTTTCTTCCCTGCACCTGCCAAAAATATCTTTTATCTAAAGTGATTTATGCTTGTGATTTTTTTTAACTCATCGCCATCCACAGATCAATCCCATACTCTGAAATACACAAACTAGGCATCTCATAATTTTCTATAGATGTTTTGATGTGTCCAGTGAAAACATGCCCCCACAAACCCTCTCAAATTACGTGTCAAACATGCAAGTCCATCATGTCTCCCATTTGCAGGCCTATTTCTTTGGCAGATCGATAAAATCTGCAAAATTTTCCATGATATAGATCATTTAAGATGTGTAAAAACATGTTAAATCCTTTGTATCATGCAGAATTTTGCAGATTTTTTTGACAAATTCAGATATTGACACTATACTTTTTTAAAAAGTTTTTTAGCTAAGTGATAATGTCTGAATTTGTTGTTCTCTGAAGCAAAACCAGGCATAGCATAGCATAGCAGATAGGTACACCCATTTCTGTTTCTCACTGGTAAATCCATCTTGCAAAGTTCCCGTCTGAACAGTTTGGGCCTGGTTAGAAAGCGACAGGACCAATCAGTGATGAGGGGCAGTACTTTCGGGTGCGGTGGAGTCGTGACGTAAGCTAGCAGCAATAAGAGGCTGGTGCAAAAATGCTGGAAGACATTAGTGTGGATGCTGCTAAAGCGCCAGTTTTATCAGAACTTGATGACATTTCTTTGATTAAAGAAGAAAAAAGAACAGCAGTGAGTTGTCTTCTTTTCAAAAACGACAAAAGTCATGTACTGAAATGTCAACAGTCGCCATGGTTGCGTTATGCAGTTCCCTATGGACTTTCCTCCTCAGTAGGGGCACAGCTCGATAGCGGCTACATCACGTGTTTTTTTTATCTGATTGGCCCGTAAAGATGGGACAGTCACCCTCCAAGTTTATTTTCAAAGGCTCTGCCCTTTCCCAAACGCTGTGTATGAATGGTTTACCAGATGGATGTGTGAAACAAATTCATTTGGCGTTCCTTGGCCATCCGTGGTTGTCCTTTGAAAATTAACATCAATATTATAGCGAACACTAAAGAAAACTTGCTCAAAGCACTCACAACAGAGGGGAAGAAGTGTGAAAGAGACAATAAATGCAGCTTTAATGTCATCATGTTACAGTAAAAGCTGCATGTTTGTGTTTTTGTTTCTTTGTCTTCAATCCTCAGTGTAAGAAGAAACACACTCTTGTGTGTCCAGACTTCTCTAAGACAGGATCCTGCCCTCGAGGTACCAGCTGTAAGCTTCAGCACCGCCAGCGAGTCAAACGAAGCGCCAGCACCTCCTCCACCACTTCAACCAAGAAAGTCCGAACCAAGGAGCCAACAAAGAGGTCAAGAGGGCAGATTAGAGAACAAGAATGAAAATATAAAACAATTCTGCTGATTTGAGATACGATAACATCTGGTTTTATGTTCTGTTTCCCTTCTAGACCTCGTCTGTCAGTCGTCATGCCGCAAAGCTCTCAAACAGAATCACAGACCCCTCCAAGAGGCTCTCTGGCACTGCCAGCCTTCATCTCCCTCTCCAGCTCCCCAGAGGAGGCAGACACACCGGACACACCGACAGCTGAGGGATCACAAGTTAAAGGTATTAAAAAATATACTATCCAACAAAAGAGTAGATCATTGGAGGGTCAAACACAGCAAACACATGCCTTTCACTTTTTATCCTTTGCAGCGCAAAGAAATGGTATTAATTTTTTTCAACTCAGGTCTTAAAAAGGTCTTTAAAAGTCATAAATCTGATTTTTTTAAAAGTGTAGGAACCTTGAAATAAGATATATGTGAGCTATGAGTAAAGGAAGACTAGAGAGAATCAGGTGATAAAGCTGTTTTATTCCAAACACAGTTTATTTAGATGATTTAGAAAATAAGTTAACCTATGAATTAAGAAAAAGGGTAAAGTCTGACTAAATTGTAATTATACTTTCAAAAATTAAGCCTGTTTTATTATTCCTAAAACCTGTATTCTTTATGCCCACCGTAAACTTTTTTTTAGATAACTCTACATTGACATTAGGAGTTTATATTTATCTAACAGCTTGCCTACACTGGTAAAAACAAGCCATGTGCAGTTATGTAGAAAATGGAGGATGCATTAGATGAATCTTGGTGCATAATGATATCCAACAGAATCAAATTGTTTGCCTGATAATCATAATTGAATTGAATTGAATTGTTTTAATGTCTGATAGCTTTAAATTCTCCAGATTTAGACTCTGCATCTCCAGGTTCAGACAATTTAAATTTGATAGAAACCATGATAAAAACAAATCAAGAAATATTACACCCAGGCTGTCAAAGAGAGAGTTTTCCTTAAGAGGACTATCTGAGCTTTACTTAGTGTGAAAGTGCTGACTGTGTGACCACATATTGTGCAGAGATGTTTTGTTGAAGGATCATGTTTGTCCTGAAAGCCTCCGGATCGTTCTGCCTTCATGAGAAAGGGGGAGTGGAGTTTGGTCTGAGCTGCAGACAGATAATGATGATCAGACCGGGGGCCGTACAGTTAGTGTGATGGGGCTCAGGGGAGGAGTAATAATGCTCAGAGGACAGAGGTAATAATATTTAGCTTTTGGGCTGGATGGAGGCACAGCTGAGCTCTCTGTTGACAGACTTGACGGATAGAGGATTAAGAAAGAGGATGCCTTCCCCTTACAACCTCCTCCCCCGTCTTCCTCCTCCCCCCTGATGAGGCTCGACCATCCACCTGCTCCTGCCTGCTGCACGCACACATGCAGGCAAAGACACATGCAACATTCGAGCACTTTCACTGTCCCGCATGTTTTAACACGAGGAACATTACTTAGCATGCTCTTTTTACCCTCTTTCTTTGAAAATAAAAAATACAAGTCCTCCTCTTGTCTGAAAAATAGGTAAGGCATCCACACTTCTGCAGTACATCTCCACACACAAAGGCAACTTCAAGTTTATACAGCAAAAGAAAAGTCCAGGAATGTATTAGAGATCCATCAAAACAAATGAGTCTAAATGGGATGTAGAATCCTGTAAAGATAGATGAAACAAGACTGTGAAATGATTAAATGAGGTGACAAGCAGTTATGAATTGTCGCTGCATGTCCATAAAAGAAATCTGACAAAACTTGCAAGTTTCGAAAGTATGTTTTCTCTCAAGGATTACGAATACTCGTTAAATTATCTCCATGTAGGTAAGACCAAATTTTATCTTGACTAGACACAGCGGAGGTGATTTTTATTGACAGATAAGATAGAAATGTCCCCAGAGACGTCAGCTGTCGAGAGGGGACACATTTGTCTCAGCTCTGGTGAAAAAGCTGGGCACAGATCATCTAACGGCTCATTCTTAGAAGATCTGTAGTCAGTTATTGCTCTGAGATTTGGGGGTTTCCTTACTGTCGGTAAATGATGGTCTTTTAAAGAGTAAATATGTTGTTTAGTTGTTCTTAAATAGTCACTTTACACACCTCAGGTTACTAACTAGCCTCTGAAAAAAAACTGCAAATACTTAAATTAATGTATATTATTTTACTGGGGACATTTAATCTGAATAAAAATAAAATCTAGGGCTTGTAAACTATTAAATAGTGTAAATGAATTGAGCTTAATCTCAGAACTTCTTTAGTAAATCATGATAAATATCTTTCTCTTTCTCACTCTGTTGCATTTTGAAACTGTTTTTATTTCATTTTTATTTGCGTGCAGTCTGAAACTAAGAATAATTGACTTTCTATTTGGATGCTTTTTTATGCTTTTATTTTGAAATAAAATAAGGAACCTGAGGTAGATTGAGGATGATGATATTAATCAGAGAAAAGGGAAAAAAGAGAACAATAGAAAGGTAAATGTTAGATAAACAAGGTTTCAAACCTTAATTTTATTTATTCTTGAAAGGACATTGTGGTTTCCCTCATTTCCAATGACGTTGAGATTACAGGCACATTAAAATACAGAACAATAAAACAAAGTGAATAGAAACAATCATGGAGAACATGGTCAGTGACAAAGATGCAGATGACTCATGTGAAATGAGAATCAACAGCAGCTTCATCAAAGAGTGCAGAATTAGAATAAAGCATGTGATTAAAAAAATGAATGTAAAATTCAGGGCCAACATCAGAACTGATGTCTGACATCAAATTCTATCTGATTGCTGATACTGATGCCAATGTCAGTTTTTTTAAGACTCCCAAAATGCTGATATTTGCTCTCTTTTGACAACAAAAACAAATTTGCCATTCTGCCAATGTCTGCCAATAGAGCCCGATGACAATATTACAATTATGTACCAATGCACCCCTCATTGCAATGAAGTCATTAATGCTGTCAGCCCTAATCAAACCCATGATACAAACTAAAGATTCCCATTCCTGCAGCACTGATTGACCAAGAGGTTCAGTTGTGCCTCAAGAATGAAAACCAGTCTATCAAGAAGGCAGCCCAGGTTTACATGATTGTAGTAGGCAGGGATGGTATACAGCAGTGCATTTTATTGAAAGGTGTTCCTATATTTGCTGTAATGTTACAGTGCTGTGGCTGATTGGTGAACCTGATTAACAACAAAAAAAATCCTTTGTAGTTCAGTGCCACTGAGTTGGAACTTAATTAACATGACAGCTATGACATATCACAACATGCTGGATGGTGAGAGATTTATCTCAGTTTTAACATAGCGTACATGAAAATCTGACAAAGGTGGTCTTTTTTTCCTTTTCACTCCTGTCATCCTCCCTCTCTTTCATGGTTATTTTAGTCTCCTCTTCTTGGAGAAAAGCATGACCTGTGACCTGACCTCAGTCGTCTCTACCTCTGACCTTCTCCGCTCACTCACCGCACACGTTTCTAATAACGTTATTGTACATGTTGCCACGTGGTCTCTTAGGTTTTTGTTCTTGTTTTCATTTTTCTTTGAACAGGGAATTAACAGTTATTTCTTCAGCCTTCTCCTTAAAGGGATACTTCCAACATTTTGGCAAATTCATCCATTGCCATAATTCCTATAGTCTTAGTAATAGATTCGTTACCTTCAGTTGTCGGTGCGAGCTGTTTTTAGATCGCCGCTGCCGAGTTCGGACCTGCTGTGCCAACTCAATGTAAGCAGACGGTATTCCGGCTTTCCCTCATCAAAGTCATCAACTACACAATCCAACAACTCCAAAACGCTCTCGTGGACAAGTTGTGACCTGCACATTCACCACGCTATGAAATAATCATGGAACATTACGAGACGGAGATGTTTTAAAGCTAAATGCAAAGCCAGAACTGCACTCCAGGCATGGCTGCTGCACTGTGTCACTCCGCCCAGTGGTTTACTCAAGAAATAGTTTTGAGTATTTGCTTCATGCGTCATAATGTTACATAATTATATGTTATTATTTGCAGGGTATCCAGCAAACAGTTTGAAGTAAACACCCGCACACTGTCCAACTTGCAAAAAAGGATGTATTTATTTGCAAAGTTTCAGTACTAGACCTTCATCAGGCAAACAGTTTGTTCAAAAAGCCAGGACCTGTCCTATTTAACATGTCCTGGTAATACTGAATCAAACAGTAGCACTGAACAGTCTATTCTCGATCCTGACATCAAATATTTTTCTAACCTAATCCAAAAAGCTGACTGTATCTTAATCTTTTAACGTTAGAACAGTATTTTCCAACTATTTTTCCCTGGCGCCCCCCTACGTTTACCTAAGAACAGTGGACCCCCCCCAGGACCCAAGAGAAAAGAAAAAGTGACACGCTGCCGTCAAAAATTAACATCGATTTTATTGGTTTCACTGATAAACCCTAAAAAAGGTCTCTTGCTTTTCTGTATAAACGACTTAATAACTGCTTTATCATGGTTTCTGTCAATTTTTGCAAATCTAATTTTGGCAGCCTCAGAGCAGACAAAGCCTCACCTTTGGCGCTAGACCCCAGGTTGGGACCCAATGCATTGGAACACCTAACAGCTGACAGTGATCCTTTAAGCCCAAAACACACCGCTCTCAGATGATCATGTAGCATCATACGATGCGCCTCAATTGCTGCCCCTAGTGCACACCAACAGCAGTGTGTCAAAGGTCAAACTCTTCACCAGCCACTGCATGGCCAGGTGCTCATACTGGAGCCAGAAGACACCTCACTGGGTGAGTGAGAAACCAACAGGAACAGTGGTATTTCACCAGCAGCCAAGGCATCCCTCTTATTCTACACCTCAAACAGAAGATAGCCCTGATTTTCTTCTGTGCTCTCAAACAGAGCTGCTACTACAGCAGCCGATATACAGAACAGCTGTTCTCTTAGGAAGCGTTTATTTATTCATAGAAAATAATGAGAGCAGTTGTTTGGACATGTGTCAGACACAGCAAGAGTTTTTTGGGCATTACACTATTATTTGATAACTTTAGCTAACTACTGTTGACTAATTAGCTCTCACCTTCACTTAAATGTTAAATCATTTCTGGCCTTTACCTCCCTAACAGCAGCATTATTGACCCTAACATATTGAAAATGTTTGAAACGTATCATCCTCTGTAGATTTTAATGCTGATGGCGACTTTTATCCACCAGTGTAAATATACCAGCTCATAAACATCACTCTGTCCTGGCTCTGACTTTTATTTTAGCAGTCAAAGGAGTGTTCCAGGTGCTGTTTAAGAGTCCATTGTAACAAAAATGTATGATTAAAGTTATTATCTCAGGAGGATAAAACCCCATGTACTGATCAATGGTAGCTGCTACTGTCCTACACTCTTTGCCTCAAGGCCTTTCCTTATATCTATTAACTAAAAAGTTTGACTAGTATTGAAAAGTTTCACATTTGTCAGATTCAATATAAACTATTTCATATCAGAAAAAGAAAAGTGGAAATATGAAGATGTCTGACTGTTGGAACTTGAAACATAAACTTTTCTGACTAGTCATGAAAATGTTCTGAATAATGACTGTTTTGATAAATCACAGCTAAAGACAAAACATTCCTGATGTTTTCCAGATACGATCATAAATAGATGAGTTAAAGTGATCATTTCCTCGTCACTCCATCCCTCTGTCTGCTTCCTTTGTGCTCTTAAGTGTTACTAATGACACAGCGGCACACGCTGCAGCACCCAGAGCCTCATTAGAGGTGGAACTACGCCAAACCAGCTCCTCTTCACTTTGCATAAATTAGCTCAGACTCGATGCATCACTGCCAGACTGCTACCTTAAACACATACCTTCATCCATCGCTGTTGTCTTCCTCATTTGCTCATCAGCTGAGATTTCATCACTCAGCATTTCAGCATGAATCAACACGTCCTGTCTCTTTTGATTTCTTCCACCACTCATCTGTTTTTATTATTATTCCTCCACAGAGAAGAAACTCCAGATCAAGCCTCGGCTGTGAGACCACAGAGACCAGCAGCACTGCAGGTGACAAACACTCCATGATTTCTATGATGGGTGTTTCTGTGTCTCTACCCTCTGCTTTTCTTCACTCAGGGTCTTTAAGTTTACCTGCTCAATATCTGGATTTGTCAGACATATCAGTTTTGGTGCTTTCATTCAGATTTTCTCATCAGTTTTTGTAAATTTTTAAAAGGACAAATAAAAGATTAACTCCCAGGCTGTGCTGTTTCACAGACTCTTTTTGAAAGCTGATGTGGCTGCTGTGAGAGTGTTTATAGGCTGAGAGCGTGTCTGTCCCCAAGCAGCAGTGTCGTCACATGACCCGGCGTCTTTGTGAGAGTTTTCATGAGGAAGGTGGTGACAGAAGCAGCAGTGCTGCTCGTTTTAAAGGCCGGAGACGAGACACATGAGCGGACAGTGACTTCATCGTCACCATGCTGTGAGTATGTAAGAGTGGGATTTAAGAGAAAGAGTGCACACGCACAAATAAAGTACAACTTGTTTCACTCTGTGTTAAGATAATTAGAGTTTATATACAGTAGCGTGTTTTAAGTCATTTTTTATTTTCTCTTCTTCAATCAAAGCCTCATCTAGAATGTAGTAACCATACATTTAAAATAGGCACTGAAGTGTTCACTTTGCTTTTTAGTGTTTTGCTACTTCTGTGCTTCTGACTCAAAAATGAACTGGTTAGACTCTGAGTGCAGCAGGTCAAAGTCGACTGGTTTCATGTTCATCCTTGTTTTGGAACACAGTAACTCAAAAACACTATGGGGGCTTGTCTTTAAACTTTGCATCAATTTACACTCTGACTCAAAGACAAACATTCAGTTTTAGACGTCAAAGGTCAATGTCATTGGGCTTCATGTTCTTTTTATGAATGTAATAGCTTGGAGATGCTTTGAGGGGTTTTCTTCAACATTTGCACAAATATCCACTCTGACTCAAAGTTGAACTGGTTAGAATTTAGAGGTCAAAGGTCGAGGCCATTTATGACTTCTTTGTAAGATTTCCACCAATCACACTTACTGTTGGGGATTGAAACCCGGGTCCATAAAGACTCTGTTCTGTTTTTTCCAGTACCCAAATATCAGTAGTATTTTACCGATACTGAGTCTGACAGGCTCTGTTACATAACCTCATTTTATGATTTCACTGGTGAAAAAATGACATCAGTTCTCGCAAGGGGAGCATAAGCTAAAAGCACATCAGCATTGTGCATCAAATTAAAGAAAAATGTGGTACATTTAATTGTTGAAGAAAAAAAAGGCTTCTCCTGCCAGTAGCATCCCACCATCATCTCTGCCTGTGCTGGGAGAGGTACTGAGAGCAAAGCTACATGTTTTCCCACTCAAGGTAGGCTAGCTATAGTGACTGTGCGTTTCATTGACTGACGTGTTCACATTGATCCAGGAAGTGGTCTTTCATCATGTTCAGCCCACATCCATGCTGTATTAAAGCTGCTCCCTTTAGGCGACACCTTGTTCTGTTTTCTATCAATCACGGTTATTGTTGATTCTTCACATACTGCGACCACCATTACTGAGGTTGTAGTAATATCTTACAAACAGGGAGCTAGGCTAATGACCACTAGAAGCCCTCTCAAACCCCAGCACGGCTTTGGCAGCTGGCTATCAACATGAGTTTGGTTTTGCAGAAGATTCCTAACCCTTGAAGGGAAAGTTTTTCTTTCCACAGTAACGGGGCTAAATGCTGCTCTTGCTGTGCTCATGGTGATGTGTTGGTCTTTATAATAACACATCACAGTATGGTCTAGACCAGCCCTCTTTGAAAAGATGACTTCAGTTATGAATCAGCCATACAAGCAAAGATTGATGGATTTCTCTAACTGAGTTGGTAACTTCACTCAGGGTGCAAAGTGCCTAATGCACAAACGCATTCTGGGAAAAGTCTGCATATCGTGATGATTGTCAAATAATTTAAGTACAATGACTAAAACTGTTTAAAGTGAAAAAGTTCTGTGGACTTGAAACTAAAAATGTGGTCGACTCTGAAAAACAGAGTTGAAATAGCTTTACTGGATTTTGGATTTTTAAGTTAATGCAACTTATTTTTTAACATTTTACTCTTTTTCTTACAGTGTAGGCCAAATTTAACAATGTATGCAGAAGAGTAAAGGCAAAGTGAAATAGTTCCATAGCTGACCTTCACAATACTGAGAGGAAAAAAATCCTGCAGCTGGGAAAATTACTGAAGAAATGTGAGGCAAATAACAGAGCAAGCCTTCAGATGGGGTCATATTCATCATTATTGGTGCAGCTTAAAATAAAATCATGAAAATCTTCCTCACATTTTCCCTGTAGCCAGCAGGTTTTGATCCCAGCGGTTCCAAAAGGAGGCTGTTGTGTTCAAGTGGATGAGAAATGTAATCTCTGTTGATTTGCTACCTCAAGAAACATCTTTGCAATTTTACCACCACAGTCACTGGTTGCATGTCTGCTCATACACAGCATAGTGTCCATTTTCATATACATACAGTGCTTAACAAATTTATTACACCACCTGTCATATTTTTCTCAGAGACCATCCAGCATCATGAAGTGCTTTAATGTGGACTCTTTAATTTTCAGTGAGCTCTCCGCGTTTTACCATTTTGAACAGAATGAGGAATTTCAAACTGAATCCACCCAAATTTGAGCTGGCTCACTTGGCTTCTCTGAGAAGTCAGAAATTAATCAAGCATAACATTCAACCACTAAAACTAATTTTTTTGTTCAGGAATGCAAGTAAACAACTATTATTTGACATATTAATCAAGAAATATTAATGTGCTTTACTATTTTTTTAGTTTTTTGTAAATAAGTAAATTTGAAAATTCATGGATAACAATAATAATTATATTTTAGCATTAAAAATATTATTTGGGTTAAAGAGCTTCTACATATTGGTGTATTAACCATTGCAGAAACATAAAAAATGATTTTAGTAATTACCAATGCTGTTAACTTAGGGCAGCTGTGGCATAAACCTTACTTTGGTTAGGGTCAGGGTGGTCTAATAAATTTGTTAAGCACTGTATATATATATATATATATATATATATATATATATATATATATATATATATACATATATGTATATGTGTGTGTGTGTGTGTGTGTAGTTTTTAGAATATTTTATTTTGCTTTTTGATATTTTAGCACAAAAACAAATGTAACATGAAACTTTAACAATATTATAGAAAACAAGTATCAAGGAGACACTGTCTAACCAAAATCAGCAATAAATAAATAAAAATGAAACAGCACAAGATAATTAAAGGGTGAAAAAATGGTGAAATGAGCAGCACATTTCCAGTATATGTGTATAGAGTAGAATCTATCATGGTTTATGGTAGGTTTTCTATGTAGTCCATAAAGGATTGTCATATTTTGTAAAACATTTCCTCTGGTTCCTTAAGTTACAAGTTAATTTTTCTAGAGGTATACATCTGTTCACGTCGTTTTTTATATTTCCAATGACCTAGTAAAAATGGACAATGGACACCTGTTCTTAAGAAGACTGAACAGTCGACTTCTTATCTTTCAGGTAAGTACATTTTATTTCCGTCTATTCTTTAGCAAACCAGATTTAGCACTTTTTAATATGTCAGTTAAAGGCACAGTACGTCAAATTTCACTTTGAAATGTCTTTACTAATTAAAAATGACTTCTCCTTTGTTATATAGATGTATCAGTTCATTTCTTACATTACCTAAAATTTTTCAAACAGTTCTCCAAACCAGAGAAATTCTCTGTGTGTGTGTAACTGGAATAATGGGTTTGTTTTAACAGTCACATTCTCATCAGAGCTGCAAACATGAAGTGTTTATCATTGCCCTGGAATAATGGATGTTACATGAAAGACTGCTTCACAAGGAAGAGCTGCTGTTCTGTTGCTGTACCTCATTTCATGGGTGTTCAATCACCCAAACTCTCGATCATACTCGTAACACTGTGGCCAAACTAGACTCGTACCAACCAGATGAACTTCAGCTACCTCAGTGGCTCACTTCGTGTTTTAATTGAGGACTCTATTGAAGTTTGAGATGCAAAGTTCTTCACCAGTGTTATTTCAGCCATTTTTTTCATAAAGGAGAGGAAAATACAGCCAAGAAGAGCCAAGTGACAGAGGAAACAAGGAAGGAAAAAGTCTAAGTGACTAAAAGGTAATCTGAAAATAGCTGTGTTTGGTTTTAAACCATCCTTAAAAGGTGGAATTTGAAGAGTTCAGTTTAATTGTTTGTCAGTTTTCAAAAGTTGAATATGTTTTTAAAAATTTTGGTTTAACACAAGGTCAGTTATTATCTAACTGTCGACCCTGTTTGATTCTTTTAACAATGTTTCACAGCTCATGCAGACGCCTTTAAAACTCCACCTCACCCCTTCTCCTCTCTTCCCTCCCTCACTCGTGTTTTATTCCTCTTCATGTCAGATTGGGAGTGATTTAAACGGCTATTTGTCAACACGCTGTAGGGCAGAGGGGATGCTGGGACATCCACGTCTCTGCAGAATACACACCTCAGCTAATAAATCTAATAATACGCTGCATGTGTGAGTGTCAGAAACCTCATATTAAAGGCCCATGCTATTTAATAGATGCTTTACCAGGGTGACAAAAAAGCAGCGTGACATTGGAGGGTAGTAACAGGTTAAATATACACAGATTAAAGGTCACAATATGCACACATTGTACTTGCCATTAAAAGGGTGCCTTGTCACATAGCAGTGAGCTATGAAGTGCCCTCTTGGGGCTTCAAGTGCACAAAACATGATAAAGTGCCCTCTAGGATGCCCTCTAACAAGACAAAACATGACTATATGCCACAAAGGGCTGTCCTTCTGATGGTTAATACACAAAGCATCCTTAGGGTGCCCTACCAGAAGGCACTAAGTTAAAACGTTTGTCTAGAATGCCCTTTCTCGAGACAGAACCTGGAGTGCACTTCACGGGACCATCCAGTGGACAAAACTTCTTTAAGTGCCCTTTAGGATCCCCTTTCAATGTATAAAACATGATATTTGGTCCTATAGATGCCTTCCCAGTGGATAAATCAATAATGTGTCCTCTTAGACACACTTTCTGGGGATTAAACCTGATAAAGTGCATATTATGATCCACTTCCAGTGCATTAAATACAATACATTTCTCCCTAGAATGACCTTCCATTGGATAGAACACTATTAAGAGTCCACTGGGCTTTTTCTCCAGCGGATCAAACAACATAAAATGCCCTCAAGGATGCATTTCCAGTAGATAAAACATAATCTTCAGAGATGCCCTTCCAGTAAATTTAACACAATAAAGTGCCCCTGGAATGTCCTTCCCCTAAAAACCATATGATCTTGTGCTCTCCAGTATGACCTCCAAGTGAATAAAACCTAGTAAATTGACCTCTTGGATGCCAATTGAGAAAACATGATAACAGGCAGGATGCCCTTGTAGTTCATAAAACACAATAACGTGCCTACTTAGATGCCCTTCCAATAGATAAAACATGATCCCTTCAAGGAATCCCTTCCAGTGGAGCAAACATGATATAGTGCCCTTTAGGTTGCCCCTCCAGTGCAGTAAATACAATCAGGTGCCCTCTAGGTTGCCCTTCCAGTGGAGCAAACATAATAAAGTGCCCTCTAGGGTGCCCATCCAGTGGAGTAAATATGATAAAGTGCCCTCTAGGGTGCCCTTCCAGTGGAGCAAACATGATATAGTGCCCTTTAGGTTGCCCCTCCAGTGCAGTAAATACAATCAGGTGCCCTCTAGGTTGCCCTTCCAGTGGAGCAAACATAATAAAGTGCCCTCTAGGGTGCCCATCCAGTGGAGTAAATACGATGAAGTGCCCCCTTGGTTGCCCTTCCAGTGGAGCAAACATGATAAAGTGCCCTCTAGGTTGCCCTTCCAGTGGAGCAAACATGATAAAGTGCCCTCTAGGGTGCCCATCCAGTAAAGAAAAGAGGACAAAGTTCCCTCTAGGGTGCCCATGCAGCGGAGTAAACATGATAAAGTGCCCTCTAAGGTGCCCATCCAGTGGAGTACATACGATGAGGTGCCCTCTAGGTTGCCCTTCCAGTGGAGCAAACATGATAAAGTGCCCTCTAGGGTGCCCATCCAATGGAGTAAATACGATAAAGTGCCCTCTATGTTGCCCTTCCAGTGAAGCAAACATGATAAAGTGCCCTCTAGGTTGCCCTTCCAGTGCAGCAAAGATGATAAAGTGCCCTCTAGGGTACCCATCCAGTGGAGTAAATACGATGAAGTGCCCTTTAGGTTGCCCCTCCAGTGCAGTAAATACGATGAGGTGCCCTCTAGGTTGCCCTACCAGTGGAGCAAACACGATAAAGTGCCCTCTAGGGTGCCCATCCAGTGGAGTAAGTACGGTAAAGTGCCCTCTACATTGCCCTTCCAGTGGAGCAAACATGATATAGTGCCCTCTAGGCTGCCCATCCAGTGGAGCAAACATGATATAGTGCCCTCTAGGGTACCCTTCCAGTGGAGTAAATATGATGAAGTGTCCTCAAGGGTGCCCTTCCAGTGGAGTAAGCATGATAGAGTCTCCTCTTAAATTACATTCCAATTGATAAAATACAATAAAGTACCCTGTAGGAGCTCTACTAGTGCATGAAGCACGATAAAGTATCCTCCTTGGTGCCCTTCCAGGAGATAAAACATGATCCTCAAAGGATGCCCTTCCAGTGGATTAAACATGCAAATGTACCCTCTGAGAAGTAATTGCAGTGTATAACATGGTGAAAATACTATATATTCCACACAGCCATTGACAACTGCTACAAAGGAGCTCTCTTTTTTCTTCTTCCTGCGTTCTTTTCTCCTTTTCACCTCTTTTCTCTTCTCACCCTCCTACAGCTAACCCTGGTGAAAAATATCTCACATATGTTTATCTTGTAGGCATTAATCAATCAGCTCACTGCTTCCCCTGGTGGGCCCTGGAGTTACTGCAGGTGGGCCATGAGATGTCATGAACCTTAAATAAAAACCGTAAATGAGCATGACATACTTGTTTACATGTTAGAATGTTTTCAAAGTCCCAAAACTAACAAAGCACAGGCAGAAATTTTACTTTTCATGACAACTTCTTAACATGTATTTTGTCTGATGTACAGAACAGGTGACACGCTTTACCTGGAGCTGAATTAACTGGTGACACTCCACTGAACAATCTACTAGAGTCCTAGCTTCTTGATTCTAAGAATTTGTCAATGCCTATGGAGACATTAACATCACATTGGAGGATCGTTAATTGTACTTTGTGACTTTTCAAACTCCTCCTTGTGGCATGTGAGTCGCTTAAGACTTTATGTTCATGCCATAGAGATAAGGAGGGAAATACTTTGAGTCTTGTGTTATAGTTATCGGAGGGCTTTGGTGGGCCCAAGAAGATTTTTCAGGTCTCAAGTGCTGAAGGTTAAATGTGCCTATATAGCCTAAATTAGACATAACTTATAACCCTTTCCTGCTGTAATCTTTGACATTTATAAAGCCAAGAAATCTAGAAAGAAATTAGCTTTTACGGCCTTTATTGAGGTGAAACAGCACACGTCCCTGCAATGAGAGTCGTCATGGCAGAAGCTGCAGCTGGCGTGGGCTGCAGACATCATGCAGCAAACATGCACCCAAGCCTTAACAGCTGTAGCTGAAACCAAATGAGCAGCTTTTCGCAGAACTGAAAAATAAGCTGAAAACTTTCTGAATGCATGTCCACTTTTTTATTATTATTGTGGACACAACATCAAACCAAAGAGAGGAGGACCACTGAGCAGAAATATGTGAAACTAGAGTTCCTGTCCTCTCCTCCTGTTGTCTGTTGTAGACGTGGTGACAGAGTGGATATCTGAGTTGTGTTTGTGCGTCGGCATGTGGTTGTGTGTCACCATTTCAACTCGATTTTCTCTCTGGTGTATTGACAGCAGCAAGCCAAGATGGAGAGCTCGACATGTTTCTGAGAAAAGGCAGGAGACAGGGAGCCATCACTCTTCTCTTCTCACCGTAGGTTTTCCCCCCTCTTCATCCTCCCCCTTCTCCTCCTCCTCCTCCTCCTCACCCACGATGCTCCTCTCCTGCGCTGAAGACGTAAGTGCCTTAGACAGATGTCTGCTGCCTCTTGTCTAAAACCCTCAACGCGAGCTGCTGAGCTCGGCAAACTCTAATTAAGATCAATATTTCAATTTTTAGTAAAAGCGCACAAGACGGAGAGAAGACAGAGGGAGAGGAATCATTTGTCCACGTAGACTCGGAGAGACAAAAAGAGAGGTCAACTGTGATTCTTCATCGTCTCTGTGCTCGTTTGTGAGGAAGTGTGTGCTGGAGAGAGCTGATAAGTATTGGTTTGTATGATTGTGTGTTTGATTTGTTCAGAATCCTCTTACTTTTATAGGATGTCTTTTATAATTTTTGTTCCAGCTAAGGGCAAGCTGGTTCTTATGTTTGTATGAAAAGCTGGATATAAAGACTTTTAATGCCTTTTTTAATTTTTGACAAGAGCAGAATCCAAAGTAACTTTTGCTCTAAAGTGATGGCCTTAAATGTGTTCACTAAGGATGCACTCCCTTGAAAACCACTTAAGCTCAGCTGGTAGAATTGATGACCAGTTACAGAGGCTGTAGTCCTCAGTGCACTGGTTGCAGGTTCAAATCCTGATGCTGTTTGGTGCAAGTTTCCCTCCTTATATTTTCTGTATCCCTTCAGCTGTCATATCCACTAAAGGTAAAAAGCCTTAGAAGTATCCCCTTAAAAAGCATCCACCCTCTGCAAATAACGTGGCGTGAAGAGACATCAGTAGCAGCGCTTATTTGTTAAGCAGTATCAGTTTAATGCTGGCATCTAGCACACCTAACCGAGTTTTCTAGTCAGGCAGAAGAAGTTGACTGTTGAAGAAACTGATCTGTTTTTATGGTCAGTATAAAAGAAAATGTTGCAGGAGTGTGGGTCAGACACCAAAAGCAGACATGAAGAAATACCAGAATCAGATAAATTGTTACTGTACAGTTTTTCCAAACATTTAAAGACATTTCTGGAAACTGTGGCTCTAAACTCCAAACTTGGGCTCACTATTACATATATATGAAACACAAATGTTACTTTACCTCCAAAACTCAGTAATTTAGCCTCCTTATGAACAATGAAAACACTGCTAACATTGGTGTACAGATACAAAAAGGTTATAAAGTATGTATTTTCAATGCAGGCTACTTTGAGTGGTTTAAATTCAATGGGCGGTATCTCAATCTCCTCCCTAAACCCTCAGCCCTTATGGACTTAACTGACTGCACCTGGAAGGTGATTGCGGTAAGAGTGCAAACTTGTGTGAAAGGTAATAGGACAGCCCTTTGTTCGTCAGAGACAAGGTTATAATACTTTTGGATTTTTCATTAGTTTCTATTTTTATTTCATTTTTACTTTCTGTGTTCAATTTCTGTTTCGTTTTTATTAGTTTTTACTGCTGGTTTGTTAGTTTAGTTTAGTTTCTATTTTGCAAAAATGCTTCATTTTAGTTTAGTTTTTATTAGTTTTAGTGTTAGTTTTAGTTTTTCACGGATAGATGTCGGGGCTGAGTGAGCATCATACATTTTTAAAAACATATTAAAACAGGCGACTCTTCACTTACCATTTATTTATTTGATGATGATGTTTGAATACAACTCCAGAAATAAAACTACCACAGTGTGAACCAATCAGATCAGGCAATTTTACACTCCCCAGACTCTGGTGTCGGTGCCAGTCAGTATGATTGTGTCAAAGACTAAAACTAAGGATATTTTGTCTCCATTTTTATTTTATTTTAATTAGTTTTGTAAGTGCACTATACAGTTTGCGTTGGTTTTTGGGGTTTTGTTTTTGTAAAGCTTAGTTTTTATTTAGTTTCAGTTAACTACATTGATTTTTGAATTTTAGTTTTAGATATTTAGTTAGTTTTAGTTAACTATGATAACCTTGGTCAGAATCTTGCACAGATAAAAACAAAGATAAAAAAGTAGGGGCATGCCGGTAGTAGAGTGGTTAGGGCACACACCATGTACGCGGGCGGCCTGGGTTCAAGTCGGGCCTGTGGCACCATTTCCCGCATGTCTCTCCCCGCTCTCTTCCCTGTTTCCCTGAGTCTACCACTGTCCTCCTCTATCTAATAAAGGCACGAAAGGCCCAAAAATAAATCTTAAAAGAAGAAAAAAAAAGATAAAAAACTAGCGTGCCTTGCCTATAGGCCCATTTCCTACATGGATGAAGGCTGTTTTCTATCATATACTTGCAGGTAAAATTCTTCTTTTCTTCGGCATCAACACTGATTGCATCCTCCTTTTTTTTTGTTTACCATTTCGCCCTTTTCACTTCACTTTTATGGCGTTTGCTTACCCAGGGAATCCCTATCATACATAATAATGCTATGAACCATGGGTAATTTCTCCGCTAAAGGCCCTTGCACACTAGGCGGGATTTTTGGTGCGAATAATTCACAGAAAATATGTATTTTTGAACCTGTAAGTCAATGCAAGCTCCCACACCAGCATCGTAATTTCATCGAAGGAAATTGCAGCGGATGTTCTTTTGAACCAAGGTCAATTTTGTTCAAAGTTTCACTCCGACAAGCACGCATTTGGCCAATCAAAACACTCGCTGGTGCCGAGCTTTAAGGCAGACAGTGGAGAAAAAGCGTCCTACTTTCCAACACCTAATGATGTTTGATACGGAGAAACCTTTTATCTGCCGTTCCAATCTATCTCACTGTTTATCAGAGGACAGGAGAAAACACAATGCACTTTCACAGAACAAATGTTTTTTAGAATATTCATAATTTATTTGCAAAATCGTGACACTGCACAGAAAGGTGCGACAAAATTTGCTTCCAGATTATTCGCATTTTCGTGCCGTACATTTGCATCACCCATGTGTGAAGGCCTTAAGTCTGCAGATATGCCCACCCACAGGAAGAAGACCTCTCTCACGCACTTTACAATTTGACAGTAGGACGGCCCTAAGCCCTTACAGACTTAGTGGGAACACCTCTCCAAGTCATTGAGTGCGTGAGTGTGGACATTGAGACTGGGCCTTAGTTTTGTGATGAAAGATCGCATAATCCACCAAATTTTCACCGTGCACTTATTAGAGCAGCACAAGTACAACCCAGGAGGGCAGGCCCATTGAACCTGTTTAAGCCCATTGTTTCAGACTTTATTTAGCCATGCCAGGACCTTTAAAATAGTCAAGATGCCAAGAAGAAGAGCAGAGGAAAAGGAGGGAGCTGAATTTGATGCCAACTAATTAGGAAACTAGGGCTGAACAAAATTGGAAATGTTTGACCTTAGACTCTCAATGCCTTTTTATGTACATTTATTAAAATATAAAAAGAGCTCACACATACTGCAGCTCACATGTAGAGCTTTAACACAACCAACAGCACATCAGAGCAGATTGTAAAATAATTCAAAGAAGTTCAGTTCTGCTGTTAGTAGCAAAAAAAGTCACTTACCAGAGTGTCTGCCTCGAGTGTCATGCTGGTGTATCTGTGATGACAGTGGAGGCTTTGCTGCACAGTACAAACTTTTATTGTAGCTTCATTCTCATAACACAGCACAGAAATGGCAGTATGAAGGACAGGCCTTAGGTCACGTGATGCCCATTGATATGACTACTGCACATGTGCACATCACTATAGCAGAGGTAAAATCATACATTGTTCAGCACTTTTGAAAACAAACGATTTCACACTCGTCCCCAAAATCTAATCTGAGCCAGTCCTGAAAGCTGCATATTAGCCAAAAGGCTAGCATTACCACTGCTGATCTGATGCACAAGCATTGATAATTTATTTCACATCTTGCTAGGTAACCATTCTTTGGGCCTTTCAGGGGCTTTGATATTTTGTTTGGCCTTTATTTGAAATCTGAGCAAAAGTTGGAAATCAGGGAGAGAGAGGACACAGGAGAGGAGCCAAAAATCAGATTTGAAACCAGGTTAATAGATTTGAGGGACCACAGCCTCATGGTGCACAATGAATGACCTCAAGGCCGGTGGTGCTCTTAAACTACAGGTTTTATCCCACTCTCTTAAGTCAATGATTTGCCCAATTCTTCAGTCAGGATCTCATGCAAACTTGGTATATTTTTCACTTTTCACATCCCGAGTAAAACACAGCATAAGCGGCAGCTCATCTGATGAGTGACAATTGGTTTCCGTCACTTACAGTGCATTTTTCTGTAAACTGATTGTCTGATTATAGATTTTGCCTCATCTTTGCACCTGTCCCCAGCCTCCGCAGCGCCTCTGTGTTCCAGTATCTCAGCAGTTGCTTTAGAAAGTCTGATCATCAACAGAAAGAGTCGTTAACACTGCTGCCTGTATGAGACAGAAACCCTGTCATCTCTGTGGTGAACAAACATGATTTCTTTACCAGCGAGGCCTGCTACATGTGGTGAAACTCCGCTTTCTAAAGTAAGCCTCCCTGTAAACTTCACCGTCCGTGCACATGTGTGTCTCATCCCCGCACAATTAAAGCTGAATCCTGCACAGCGGCATTAGTGGCTTAACCGCCGTAACAAAAACCCCTCCCAGGCCTCAGATAACCCTGAGCCACCTCCTGGAGCTGCTCTTTTAGGATCTAGATGCCGGCTACCTTGGCTCAAAGCTCGCCTCACGGCCGGCTCAAAGCGCCGTCGATCCTCCACCTTGCTGATGTCCATTTTGCTTAAATCGGTAGAACTGCACTTGCAGCGAAGTCTCAATATGCAAAGGCACAATGAAAACCCTGACTTCAAAAATTTATGTCTCAAGCCCTCGGCCGCAGACACTCCCCTTCGTCTGACAATGAATGGACCACAGCAGATCTTCTTAAAGGTGCCATTTCAATGCATAATGCTTAGCTTGGCATTTAAGGCCAGCTCCCGCTTATTTGATAAAAAAAAAAAACCCTCTCTTAATGACTTAGCGCACCTAAACTTCAAATACCTCGATATGATTTCCGTCCCTACTCTTCTTTTCATCCTCGCCAGCAGATTTGAGGAGGAGGGGGGGCGCGTATTTCATGGCCATTCGGACTGGAAGTAAAGCTCAGCAGCTGTGCAAGGTTTTCCTCTTCACATCTGACCAAGTTAAACTTACTGCCACCTGTTTTTTTTCCGCAGATCGGCACTTTATCCGCAGATATATCACTCACATATATGCTGCTAGATGGGACTCCAGGGGGCAGCCGCTGCTGAGGAGGCTAAACGGGTCAGGTGCAGCGCTGTCCCGGTTTAAGTCCTGCTCCCATGATACCATCGACATCCTGCCCAACCTCCCCACCCCCTTAAATCCTCTCCTCCTCCCCTCTCCATGGAGAAAAAAGCCCTATGTGTCCAGAATGGAGACGCACGTGGCGGGGCTTAATTATCCGTCGATCCTCGGAGATGAGACGGGATGCAATTTGTGGTTAATTGCGAATGAAAACCCCACAGAGCAGCGCCGGGACGATCCAATCATACTTAACCCGCACACAGCCACAGCGAGGCCTCCTCACATCTTCACGGAAATGCACATTGATTTTTTGGTAGAGGGGGCATGCAGCCTTCAAACGATCAGTATTGATAGATTTGGTAGTTTGTGTTGTGAGAATTATCTCCAGCCTTCTCTTTAAGAGACCAGGATGAGTAAAGTAATCACAATCAGCTGGTTTTAATGCAGATCATAAGGCTGTTTACTCTTGACTGATTTAATCACATCAGTCATGTAGGGGTGGAAATTTAGGTTGACAGCAGCCCCTGATTGGCAGGAGCCCTAAAAATGATATTTTTCCATATTAAATTACTGACCTGTAATCATAAGGCAGTGGTTCCCAAAGTGTGGCCCAAAACTAAGACTGAACAGACAGGGCAATGCTCAATAAAACCAGTGCACAGTGTTGCACTGTTACCAAAGTATAAGAAACTTTCTGAGAGGACCTCTAGGTCAACATAAGACTGACAAAAAAAATCTACAGCAGACAGCCCTCGACCTCAAACATTGAGTAATCAAGAATGTGACGTTGTCCTTCCTTTGCATCCAATTCTAACTTTTTGCAGATGTCTGAGTCAAAAATAAAGTTTGGGAATGGCTGGTTATTGGGCGTGGTGTTTTCACTGTTTCAACACACTGACATCCAGCATAATTGCACAACATTCTGCTTTTCTAGAACATGCATGGGCAGTTTAACCGTCAGGCAAAGGCTGGAATTTTCCTGGGGTCTTGTGCACCTGAGGAGCATCAAGGCAGAGGCAAAAATTTGAGTATGCATTAAAAATGATTTCAGTAATCAGGATGTGTATCTAGAATGTACATAAGGTGCACAGGTTTCATTAGAAATAGAGTTTGATAGTCCAAAAAAAAAATCCCTGAGAGGGAAGCCTGGATCCCCTACTGTGTTCAAACAGCAGAAATTATTTTCTTCACGGGTTAAATCCGAACTCAGACTCATTAGGATTAATTCAAGGTAATTTCAACATAGAATAGTTACACAGAAGAGAGTTTAGCACCTCATGAATGGAAGTAAAGACTTCTTATCTAAGCTTTAGCTGAGATGACATGGTAAAAAAAAAATATGCCCTCATTGGTGAAGGTAATCAATCATGAGGTTGACCCTGTAAGTCATGAGGAGAGGAAAATGCATGAAAAACACTGGCAAGACTTCCATTCACTGATGCTTTAAATTTTTTTCTTTACTTTTCAACACCAAATGTCCATTATTTTAGTCATCAGTGGTATGAAAAAGTACTCTGCAGTTATGATCAATAGTCATTTTTAACCCAAAGAGAGAAAGCACTGTTGAATTTGCTTAAATGTTGAATTAAAGTATGTTGCAGTTGTAGTTTCCTTTATTTAAAGGTCCTAGGTCCCATCCCTGACTTCTGGGGTTAAACTCTATTTTCATGCTATTTTATAAACTCTTGGACCCTTACTAAGGGTTGAAACCAGAAATTTACATACACTGTATAAAAAAGACACAATAACCGTTTTTTTCTAACTGTCTGACACGAAATCAGACTAAACTTTTCCTGTTTTAGCTCAGTTAGGATTGCACAAATTATTTCTATTTGCTAAATGTCAGAACAATCAGAGATTTTTATGACTTTCTTCAGAGTCAGAAGTTTACATATGCTAAGATTACTATTCCTTTGAACAATCTGGGAAAGCCCAGATGATGATGTCATGGCTTTGGAGGCTTCTGATAGGTTAATTGGCAACATCTGAGTTAATTGGAGGCACGCCTCAAACACACTGCTTCCTTGTGTGGCATCATGGAAAAATCCATAGAAATCTGCCAAGGGAGAGAACTGTGGACCTCCACAAGTCTGGTTCATCCTTGGATGCAATTTGCAGATGCCTGAAAGTTCCACATTCATCTGTTCAAAAAACAATATGCCAGTATAATAACCATGGAAATGTCCAGCCATCATTCCGCTCAGGAAGGGGACAAGAGATGAATGTGCTTTGGTGCCAAATGTGCGTATCAACCCTAGAACAAAAGACCTCATGAAGACCCTGCTGAAGCTGGTAAGAGAAACGAGTCCTGGACCCGGAAGAAGCCATTACTCCTAAAGCAACATAAGAAAGCCAGATTACAGTTTGTAAATGCACACAGGGACAAAGAGCTTTATTTATGGAGACATGCCCTGAGGTCTGATGAGACTGAAATTCAACTGTCTGGCCATAATAACCTTCGTTACATTTGGAGGAAAACCTGAGAACACCATCCCAACTGTGAAGTACAGGGGTGGCAGCATCATGTGGGGGGTGTTTGGAGCAGGAGGGACTGGTGCACTTCACAAAATAGATGGCATCATGAGGAAAGAACATTATGAGGAAATATTGAGGCAACATCTCAAGACATCAGCCAGGAAGTTCAAACTGAGGTGCCAGTAGGTCTTCCAAATGGACAATGACAGTAAGCATACCGCCACATTAGTTACAAAGTCCATGTTTGGAGGTGCCATCATAAAGCCCTGATCTCTGTCCTATAGAAAATTTGTGGGCAGAGCAGAAGAGGCGTGTGTGAGCAAGGCGGCCTACTATCCTGACTCAGTTCCACCAGTTCTGTCAGGAGGAATGGGCCCAAATTCCAGCAAACTCCATGAGAAGCTTGAGAAGCTTGTGGAAGGATACCCAAAATGTTTCAGACAAGTCATACAGTTTAAAGGCAATGCTACTGAAGAAAATGTATGTAAACTTCTGACTTTGAAGAAAGTAATGAAAAATGTCTACAAAATTCTCTCTCTCATTAATCTGGCATTTAGCAAATAGAAATAATTTTGGTAATCCTAACTGACCTAAAATAGTCAAAGTTTAGTCTGATTTGAGGTCAGTGTCTTTTAGTGTATGTAAACTTCTAGATTCAACTGTATACTCAAAATCAAATCAGTGGTGTAATGGTGCTGATACTCACCCCCGTCCAGCACAGCAGAACTGCCCCTCAAGTAAAAATGGGCCTTTAGTATTTACACATTTTCTCCAAATGTCTGCTGCTTCAGGAGGTCAGGATCATAACGACATTAACAGCTAAAGAAGAGCAGATTTACCACCACTGCTGGTCCACAAACTAGAGGTTACTTTACACAATTCTGCATTTCTTGGCATTGCTGGGACAGTGTGGTACAAAGCAACACACTAGTGCACTCAGATTTCTTTTTTGTTGTCTTTGCCATCCTGGGAGAGTGGTTTAGTAGTGGAGCATGTGTACCTACAGCAGTGGTTCTCAAATGGTGTGCCATGGCACACTGGTGTGCCGTGAAATTTTTTGCTACTATAAGTCATATTTACAACTATTCAGCAACACATGATTGGTTTTTTTTAAATCTACATTATCAGTATTTTATAAATGTTTATTTCCATGTACGGCTGCAAATTCCATTCGCCTAATTTAAAAATCCCTATAACACCTTAAAAGGAACACCGTCCTGTGTGTATTAAACCCCAAAGAGCTATTAATGAGGAAGACCCACCAAAAAAAAGAAGAAAAAAAAAACAGCCAGTAGACTATATCATGATAATTATTTGTCATTTGGCTTATATTAGATAATAGATGACATTGTAATGAACAGATAAAGTCAGTATTAGGAAATGATTTTTTAATGCATGCTAGATAGATTGTTTTGCATGGAAATAAATATGGTGTGCCTTGAAAACTTGGCTGGATGTTAGGTGTGCCTTGGGCAAAAAAAGTTTGAGAACCACTGACCTACAGTATGTAATCCCTGCACTACACTGATGGGCTTTTAATTCATTTTAGATGTATAACGCATATTTGCTTAGCCTATAGTTTAGGCCTCCCAGGCGATGGCCTGTCTGTGATGGCAAAACCCCCTAAAGCGGGGTACAAACATAAAGATAATCGGGCTGTTTTTGTCCCAATTTTCCCCCTTCCCGACCAAGGACAGAAAACACCTGATTATCTTATGTCTTTTAAGATTATCCTATAAGATTATCCTGTGGTCTGAGGTGTGTTAAAAGTGAATTTGTTCCGATAATCAGCTTCAAAAACGGTCGGGGCCGGCAATCGTAAATATTAAACTTGTTCAATATTTACAACCAAAATCTTCATGTGAGGAAAGCCGACGACTCCCGAGTCATGACTGTGAATTGTGACGTGGAACGGAATGTAGCCAATCAAGAAGCGAGCTGACTGAGGAAAAAGGAAGCAAGCGTAAATAAAAAACAAGCATGGCTGACCTGCTGAAGCGTCATAAAGTCTGTTAGTCCCAAGAACACCATCGTTCCCTCTTCTTCTATGTCCTCTTCCATGTTGCGTGTTGTGTTTTCTGGTTGTTGCTGTTATTCTTCTTCGTTTTTGTTAGATCACATGTGATCACGCGAGATTTCTGGCTTGGAGGACAAGATTCTAGATCGGTGGTGGGACAGAATCATGATGTGTGTGGTGTGCTGTGTTGAGATTATCGGAGCACACCACGCGCAGTATGATTAAAACTGTTCAATGCCTGATTTTTTATCTTCATGTGTGGGGTCTCTAACAGATAAAAAATCTCCTAAGATTTAGAAAATCCTTGTGTGTACCCCGCTTTAGAGTAGGTGGGAATGGCAAAGAATGAGTGAAACCATCATGCCTTGCTAGACCCTCAACATTTTACAAATGTTACTGTTTATTTATTTCTGTGTGTTCTTCACAGTCCAACATTGAATCTACACAGTTCTTGTGGATGCTGATCCTAACTACAAACTAACTTGAGGAGTCTGTCTAGTCTGTTTTAAGACTATATAATGTGCCATTTGTATAACTTATAAACATGTATAAAGTGCCCTCAAAAACACGTGAATCTTAGTGCCCTCTTCAGTGGCGAGAATGCGCTGTATGTGTATGTATATTATGACTTTATTCTCGTAATATTACAACTTTGTTCTCGTAATATTACAACTTTTTTCTCGTAATATTAAGACTTTTTTCTCGTAATATTATGACTTTATTCTCATAATATTACGACTTTTGTTCTTGTCATATTACAACTTTTTTCTCGTAATGTTACAACCTTTGTTCTCGTAACATTACGACTTTATTCTTGTAACATTATGACCTGTTTTCTCGTAATATAAAAACTTTTTTCCTCGTAATATTATGACTTTATTCTTGTGATACAATTTTTGTTCTTGTAATATTAAGACTTTTTTCTCGTAATGTTACAACCTTTGTTCTCATAATATTACGTTTTTCTCGTAATATTATGACTTTATTCTTGTAATTTATGACTTTTTTCTTGTAATATTACAACTTCATTCTTGTAATATTACGACTTTTTTCTTGCAATATTATGACCTGTTTTCTCATAATATTACGACTTTTTTCTTGCAATATTATGACTTTATTCTTGTAATCTTACAGCTTTTTTCTCGTAATATTACAACTTTTTTCTCGTAATATTACAACTTTATTCCTGTAATATTGCATTTTCTCATGATATTCTGACCTTTTTTCTTGTAATATAACGACTTTATTCTGATAATATTATGACTTTATTCTCATAATATCAAAAAAAAATTTTCTTTAGATTTTTTCTTCGTGTGGCCCTTATCCTCCGTAGAACATGTTTAATCTTTAAAGCCATAATAAAAATTTGAAACATCTAATCTTTGAATTGTGATGTATCCAACAGCCACATGTTGTTGTTCTTTAAATCCAGGGCTAGAAAGCTACTGAATAATATAAATAAAAGATATTCTCCCTTCATCCCACTACTAACCCCTGTAACAGTGAAGACGCTCTCCCTCTGCTCTGGTTCAGCCCTCTCTGGTCTCTCTGCGCTGCAGTATCCTCTGCTCGGTCACTAGAGGGGGAGATCTGCTGCACCTGTTCTCCCCTGCGCGCTCCGCTCACTTCGGCTCCGATCGGCTCCGCTCGGCTCTGCTATAGCAGAATGCAAATACCCTCGCTGTGGTCTCCTCCCATTGGCCCGTCACACCTCTGTGTGGGAGGGTCGGAGGGGGCCACGCTGCCTTTATAAGAGCAGAGAGCCTTCCAGCTTCTCAGTGACACTGCGTGGTTTCACCGTGGAGCTCTTAGAAATACTCAAAGGGCCAGAGAAGTGGAATTTATCACCTCTTGCATAATAATACACAGAGTCAACACGCGTAAGGTCAACAACAACAAGGGAGCAGAGGAGCGCGTGGACTGAAGCTGTCACTAATCAGAGCCAAATCTCTGACAGAGCTCGCCAGGGGAGCAGCCTGCTGTGTGTCTGAGCTGGAGCTCTCTCTGCGACTTCACAGCTGTTTCACGTGCGTGACAAGTTTGAAAACTTCTGCATACGGATACTTTTTGGAACACTTTTACGCACGTTTTACGCAGAGACTCTCGCTCGCCGTGGGGGGGGACTTTGACTCCAGGCCATGCTGCAGTGACTCCAGGGACTCCAAAAGACCAAGTTGGAGGCGAAGAAGGATGCTGGGAAAATATTTATAACACACGGAAAGCTTTTCGTGATTCGAGCAGAAGCGAGGACGGTAAATCAGCGGGAGGAGAGTGGGCTGCTGAGGTGACGCGAGGACAAGACAGGTTCGAGTTTCAGCCGAGCCTCCTGGTATTAAAGCGTGCATTTGACCTGGGAGAAGTTGTCAACAAGAGCAGCGAGCGGAGGCAAACTGGCAGGTGGACAAGTTCATTTACATGCATACGTATATTCACGCCACTATATATAGAAGTTCTCTTAGCCTGGGCGAGCAGCCTTAATAAGTTTGTGCACCCACCCCTCGGCCTGCAGCCCCACGCTCCCCCACTGTGTGACTGTGAGAGTCTATATATACACCATACAGGCTTTTAATCTGTATCCCAGAGGGCTCCCCGCCACCGTCGGTTTGGCTGTGAGGCCAGGAGTCGTCGCATGGACTGACATGGCTACAGACCTCGCCATGAGCGCAGAGCTGCCTAACAGCCCTCTGGCCATCGAGTACGTCAACGACTTTGACCTGATGAAGTTCGAGGTGAAGAAGGAGCCTCCGGAGGCCGAGCGCTACTGCCACCGCCTCCCGTCTGGCTCCCTGTCCTCCACCCCGATCAGCACACCCTGCTCCTCCGTGCCTTCCTCCCCTAGCTTCTGCGCCCCGAGCCCGGGCGCGCAGCCCAACCAGAGCCTGACCAACGGCGTCAACAGCAACAACAGCAGCAACAACAGCAACAACAACAATCACAGCAACGCGGGGAAGCCCCAGCTGGAGGATCTGTACTGGATCCCCAGCTACCAGCACCACATCAACCCGGAGGCGCTCAACCTGACGCCGGAGGACGCGGTGGAGGCCCTGATCGGGAACGCGCACCACCATCACCACCACCACCAGGCCTACGAGGGCTTCCGCGGGCAGCAGTACGTAGGAGAGGATCTGTCCGCGACCTCGGCGGCGCACCACCACCACCAGGCCCACCACCACCACCATCACCACCACCACGTCCGCCTGGAGGACCGCTTCTCGGACGAGCAGCTGGTCAGCATGACGGTACGGGAGCTGAACAGGCAGCTGCGCGGCTTCAGCAAAGAGGAGGTGATCCGCCTGAAGCAGAAGAGACGCACCCTGAAGAACCGGGGCTACGCGCAGAGCTGCCGCTTCAAACGCGTCCAGCAGAGGCACATGCTGGAGACGGAGAAGTGCACCCTGCAGAACCAGGTGGAGCAGCTGAAGCAGGACGTGGCGCGCCTCGCCAAAGAGAGGGATCTGTACAAGGAGAAGTACGAGAAGCTGGCCAGCAGGACCTACAGCGCAGGAGGGGCCCCAAACACGAGAGATCCCAAACAGGCCAACACCGAGTTCTTCATGTGAGAGCAGAGACTCTGAGCTGGAGAGCTACGGAGGACCAGTGGGGTCAGGCTGGAAAAGACTGATAGAGGAGAGGAGGAAGGTTTTTTTTCTTCATGCACATCAAACAGTAAATGTTGAGCAAACAAGATGAGATGATGAAAGTTTCCTTCAAAATTTTCCAACAAGGAAAAGTCAGAATTCTGAGAGAAAAGTCAAGAAAAGCGTTGAAATGTTGAGAGAAAAGGAAAAGTGGACAGTAATGTTGCAATAAACCTTTATCCTTCACATTTCAACACATTTTTCCTGATTTGACCTTTTTTGCTTGACATTTAAACATTTTTTAGCAACTTCTATTCTCATAATTTTGACTGAAAATCCTCCTCCTCTCATGTTTTCTTTCTCATGCCTGACTCTAGTCGTCCCCCATACAGCCCACATCCACATCCGTGATATGTTAATTTATATTTTTTGGTATTTTGTTTACAGATATTCCCTTGACAGAAGACTTTTAACACAACAACACCACAGTTAAGCATTTTAGATGTGCACAGAAGTAATACGGGATGCACCATATTTGATTTCTGCAGATGTCTGACATTGCAATATCTCTAAATTTGTTTTATACACTTTATTTTTATTGCAAACGGCATAAAGGTCCCCAGGATGATTCTGCAATAAATAATAGATGAATCCCTTTTCAAATATAGACTTTGACTAATGCAAAACAAGGAGACATCTTTGGGTTGCATGCAATATTATTTCACACGTTAGGAGTAAAACCAAGATTCATGCACTCTGCAGCCAGCTCTGCAAATAAAAATGTGAGCCTTGTCTAAAGGGCCCAAACCATCAATTTAGGATGAATTTAAATAGGTTTGCAGGGTGTCACACAAATTCTTTTAAAGCATAAGCTGCAGTTCAGAGCAAAACTCCAGTCCTTAAAGAGAAAAAACTTCACCTGATGCAGGCTGATTGGATTTAATCTGTAAAATAATTCATGTTGCATTTGTGCACTCTGCTGATGTTAACAGCTGTAAATCTCAGCAGATATTCTGCTGATAATATGGTGCATCCCTGTCATTAATCCTTGTGTGCATTTTGAGTCTTAAAGATGTTTTTGGTTCACCTGCTTTGGGATCATTTTCGACTTTTCTCTGGTTGCAGCATCAGTCTTATCGAAGCCCTCTGACACTGAACATGACTGTCTTAATTCAGAGAGAACATTTTGTCTTAAAATGCCGGGAAAGAGTGATTTTTAAAACTCACATCAGAGCAGAAAAAAAAGCAATACACCGCCTCTTTTTTTGCCTCCAGAAAGCTCATCAGACTGTTTATGTGAACGCGAGGCGGATGCAGAGACTTTTTTTTTGTTTTCAATATGCAAGTCTATAGTTTCCCATCCCTATTTGCAACCCTGCATGCAGGACATGTATGGTAACCTCCAGTCATCTCCCACACATGTATGGAAAGCATGGCCCATGGTTCTCTCCTCCTCGATGCTTCTCCTCCCTCATCAGTAAGGCCTGGGTATGCAAAAAGCCACAAATGTTTAACCCCTAACCCTCTTTGAGGTGCAAAGACTGCAGATGAAACCTGCAAAACAATCTGCTACTGCATAAAATGGATGCGTCTTTAACTGCAATCAATTTTTCTATTGTTTTAAAAAAAAAAAAAGACAAAAACAAAAAGAGATTAACTGAGCCAGATTTTAGACTGTATTTATTTCCACCTGTACATAATGTGTAGAGACAAACAGTTAACTGTGTTATTTTATTTTCTCTTTTTAAAGACAAATGCTTTTGTTGCTTGGATTCTTCGAAATGTCTTAATACAAATGTTTGTATGTTACAGCATGCAAATCGTCTATGGTATCCTCCTCCTACTGAACATGTGTAATGTCAAAGGCAAGCCTATACTGCACTAAGAAACTGGATTTTTGTTTTCTACTAATAGGACCTTTGATCGGTGAAACCCTGGATGTAAATTTAATGAGGTGAGAGCCTCACTCATGATATGGACTGCATTCGCTGCTAAAACTCTATGCACCAACCTGATGATGAAAAAAGACATTTGAACAGTTCTTTTTGTTTTTTACTTTAAATATTTGTAGACAAAAATGATCTGCAGGTTTCTCCTGCTGTCTTAAAGAGATCTGATTGGAGGATTGTTCTTGGAGAAGCTCCATGCATTATTCTGTCAACAAGAAACCCCCTGGTCTGTGTGTTTCTGCTGCCAAGATATATGTGCAATATTGTGCAGAAGTGGCCCATGCAGGAGGAGACACACAAAAATGCAAAAATTCACGTTCAATTAAATGTTTTTTAATGCTCAAATTTTAGCCGAAAGAACAAAATCTGCAAAATAAAAATCATCTTTGTATTTATTTAATTTTCTTTCTTTGATACAGATTTTCATAAAGCATCCTCAGAATTTAAACGGTGATAAATTTGGAGATGAAAATCCTGCAAAAATGAGACAAGTGAATCAAACTTCTGCACAGTGCTGTTGATGTATATCTGTACATATGATTTCTATATTTATTCAATGAACGTGTCCTAACTGTCAACAAGTGAACAAACCTACCAAGTGGAGCGTTGTTGAGAATCTTGTTTTCATAATGTTTAATAAAAAGTTCTGTCCCAAATCTCTCACACTGCTGCTGCTGCAATCTTTATTATAGTGAAAAATGCAATTAACAGAAAAATTCACAAGAAAAATGTACAATTCTGCAGCTAATTAGAGCTTTAGGCTTTTATAAAGGTGTCAAAAAATTAAGGAGATTTTTAAGTCTTATTTTAGGCCGGATGAGCGTTAAAGAGGATGGAGTTAACAAAAAAAAAAAAGCCCGATTAAAAAAAAAACAATTTAATAATTATTAGAATGGAGAAAATTAGCATGTATTTATGAATATAAAAATGTGTTTTAATGTAATAAATTAAGATTTAATTTTAGAGCTGCAACCCAAACTCAACACGCGATTCCATCGCTTTAGAAAATAAAACTTCGTGAGTTAAATTACTGCAGATCTGTTCATATATTTTTAAATAGCTATAATATCCAGAATATTTCTTTTCATAGTTATTATTTATGAGTATGAAGACGTGCGTAAAGAAGGCGAAACGCAAAGAGTGCAGGGGATAAATTTAAATTATTGATATTATTTAAAAAAAAATAAATTAGATAAAAAATAAAGGCGCAGTAAACTGCAGGTTTAGTTGTAGAGCATCAGATCAATTTAAAGTGCGTTTTAAGGAACATTTGTGCAGCATTAAAATCATCACAGTGAGCCGATAAATACATTAAAATATAATTTAAAAAATATGATAAATACAATGAAAGAAAAAACATTTTTTTCTATTGTTGATGCATGTTTACTCTTCTATATTTGTGCTTTTTTTCCTGCGTAAACTTAATTCGTCTTTCTCCTGAATCGGCGCTCAGCTCGGCTTTTCTCTGCTTTAAAAAATAATAATTTTTGTGCAGTTTATTTCCGCTTTTTGTCCTGAACTGATCAGGTTTGGATGCTTCCTGAAGACGCATCACATGGCAGATCTGCAGATTCCAGACTGAGACCCACCACAGTGGAGACGGACGCAGCCCGGCTCCTCAGCCCGGCTCTGCCTGCCCGTCAGCGGGCCTCTGATCGGCCGAGCTCCCCGCTGATGGATGGATGAGTCCGGCCTCTGAACACAGAGGTAGGTGGCTGTTTCACTCTCTGTATGTTCGCGGTGTGTCAGCTTTGCATGATACCCTGCATGACCGAGGTGTGTGTGCGCGCACGCGCCCCGAGCTCCGTTAAGTGCACTCTCTCTCTGAAGCGGCGCGGGTTGACGCAGATGCCACCCCGCGTTGGCGTTGATGTGACACCGCCGTCAGGCCCGGTGGGTGGCGGCTCACTTCAAACATGTATCATAAGTCTGCGTGGATGAGCGTGGCCGTGTGAGTGGGCGCTTACAGGTCGATGAGGGAAAGTCAGGGATGCGGTTCCTGCAGATAGGGGACACCGGGGTGGGCTGTCACACTTGAGACGTCTGTGCCAGATGCTTCTGATCATTACAGAGGTCAGCACTCTGATTAGAAGAAGCTTTAAGTCCACGTGAAGCAACAAAAATATGAATTTAACATTAATATTATAACAGAAGATCAGACCACATTTCAGTGCCGAAAAACATCCAGGTATTTAAAGTTAGGGTCAAAACTGTGAAAACTGATACAGGCAAGAAAGATGCGCCTCTTGATGGGCTTTAAAATGCTAAAGCCTGACAGAGAAAGGTTCATCTAACTATCCCAGACCCATCATGTCTGAGGACCAGACCCAGAGTCACAATCAGAGGCACAGATGCTTTATCACCCAGGGTGTGAAATCTACCTTTTTGTCTTCCTGCTGCTTTGATTGTTGGGTTCCAAAATCTACCAGCCAGTGTTTTTAAAAATCAGCCACACTGAATCTGCAATAATATATTATCATCAAGGATCTGAAGGGAATGTTTGCATTAAAAAAGTGAAAAACTGAGGTTTTATCTCACTGATAACCATAAAAATCTGTCTTTCTTATTCTGAGGCTGTGCAGAGCTTCTGTTGCAGCCACATCCTCCACAGATGATTTAGCTGCACCTAAACCCGACTGAGAAGCAGATCATTATGATTTTATTAAAAGTGATGTGAGTCTATAAGAGGGCTGCGCAGCAGGCGGGAGGGTTCCTGGTGTTTTGCATGCTCTTCCCCATGCGCGAGTGTGTCGTCTCTACTTCCTCTAACAGACCAAAAACATACTCACTGGGTCATTTGATTCTAAATTGTCTATAGATGTGAGTGAGTGTGCCTGTGACTGACTGGTGACCAGTACAGGGTGTACCCCAGCTCTGGCCCAATGCGGGGATTGGCTCCAGCCCCAAACGGGATAAGCGGTGTAGAAAATGAATAGATTCAGAGGCCGGTTAGAGCCTCTGCTGCAGCCATATCCACCCAGGCTGATTTAGCTGCACCTAAACCCAGACTTAGAGGCAGGATATGCGTTTTTAAAGTTTATAGAGTTTATATGAGGAGAGTCACGACTCTGAAATGTGAGTTTTATTTAGTTTCTAGGATATCTGTGTGACATTTGTGCTTCAGATGCCTGAGTTTGCTCTTTCATAATAAAGGCCTTTGATCAACGTGAGAAGTGGGGACTTTTATGGTGATGATTGACACTACATTGGTTTGAGCCAAGTCTTAAACCAGGAGGAGCTGGACTGCAGCGGGGACGAAGGTAGCTCTCCTCTTCTGTGTCCTGCAGCGTGGACAGCGCAGTCTGTGACCTGATGGTAGCCACTCAAACACAGAGTGAGGGATATGCAAGGGATCTTGAAGGATCCTGAGAGCAGTTCAGACTGAATGTTGTTCACCAAGAGCAGACAGAACTCTGACAGGATGACCCGTGATTTTGGAGAAAGTGTTTGTGATGGCATGTAGGCGTGTCTGGTTTTGCAGACTGAGAACACTGAAAGTTTTACTTGGCCTCGGCTTGAGTTTGATCCACCAACAAGCTCCATCATTCCTAAACAATGACAGCGCTTGCCTGTTGAACTCAGGTTACTAATAGAGCTGTGCATGCCTTCTGATTGGCCCGTAATGAATGTGAAAGAATATCCAATCACCTCTGGAGGATTTTTGAAAATCCCGCCCTTATCAAACACTTTGTCTGAGAGATGAATATGAAATATATCCATGCAATAGATCCATAAAGCAGTCCATCTGGAACATCTCATGATGGTGGCACAAAAAAAGGGGCGTCTCCCTACCGCCCCCATTGTATGGGTTTGCATTTTCCACACCTACACCACCAGGTAACTTGGGATTTCTCTGCTCTAAATTTTCAAATGAAGTCTCTCTGCTCTCTCTTTCAGCCCGCTGACTCTCCATCTGTATAAGTTGTTCTTCGATGTACTCCGGTTCATGCAAATATCCTCTCATATCCACAGTAAACAGCACATCATCATCACCCGAGTCGAAATCGACTCATTATCTTTGTTTTAGCTCGGTGTGGTGTTATTATCCCTGTAGAAGCCTGCAGACCCACACAGCTGATCAGAGGATCAGTGTGCAGAAGCAGAAGGAGACAAAATGCTGAAGCTGCATTGTAAATTAGTGCCTGACACAGAGAAGTGTTTTTGGGAGAAATTAAGCAGGGAAAATTGGGTGTAGAAGTGGTAAAATGGGGTTAAAAGTGCCAATAATGGGTCAACAGTGGCAACATTAGGCTTAAGTTGCAAGAATTGGTTTAGAAATGGCAAAAACAGGAAGAAAAAATGGTGGAAAGGGTTAAAAATGGGCAAAATAGGTGTTAACTGGTAAAAATGTGTTAAATTGGTGGGAAAAATTATTAAAATGGGTTCAAATTTGGCGAAATTTGTGTAAAGTGGCAATAGTGTAATTTTAAAAAATATTCTTGTCTTTTTTTTAGGTAATCTGGAGACCCCCTCTGAGTGTCTCGTGACCCCAAAGGGGGTCCCGACCCCAAGTTTGAGAACCACTGCTCTAGAGGATTGGGTTGAAACTTTCCTTATTTCCTTTTTTTTTAAAATCAGTTAAGATGTGAAAACTGTTGGTAAGATTCCCATCACTAGCAGTCATTAAAATGTTTAAAATAGTCCTCGTCTGACTGGAAATAACCGGAGGGTTTCCAGTTTTGGTGAAAAAAAATCCTTTAAACAAATCCAGGAAGACGGTCCAAGAGTGGTTTCAGAAATGAATGTCCATAACCTTTCAGCACAGCATTTATCGTCTCATGAGGAAGTACAGAAAAGATCTTTGTGTTCCACAGTGTGACGGTAGGAGGGCTGACTTTTGGCTGGATTCATTGCAAAACATCTCATTTAGTCCTTTCAAACATATTTACCCCTGCAGATGTTAAGCATCCTCCACAGAGATTTAGCGCTGCATTTTCATCTGCTTACATCTCTGTCAATAAGGACAAATGCTTGTAAAGATTCAGTGTTTATATCATCTATGCACAGGACATTATCGCACACATTTCACTTCTGCAAGCCTCGCTCTGCCATCATATCACTTCAGATGGTCCGTGTTTGTTTCCCAACTTTTCTAACTAATTAAACTGCTGAGTGATGGGATATTTTTGAGGCAGAGAAACAGCTTTCACTTCTCTTCAAATTTTAATTTTACCCTAATCTCTCTCTCCTTTTCCCCCTTCTCTCTTTCAGTCTCTCCATCACTCTCCTCCTCCTCCTCCTGTTTTTGCTGACTCAGAGGAAACGTTGAGCAGTGTGACAGCCATCACCTCACACGGACTCACAGAGAGAGAGAGAGAGAGAGTGTGCAGCGAGCAGGCACACAGATTGAGACGGTATGCAGTGGAACTAAAGAAAAGGCACGAGTGTCTGTGTGAGACAGAGAGGGATGAGCGTGACCACACTGTGAGCTCTTCGCTCCATAAATCAGAGTCCGTCCAGAGCCGCAGCAGGGCCGAGACAAAACACGAGCAGCAGAGAGAGAGAGAGAGAGAGAGGAGCGGTGTGTGTCTCTGGCGTCTGGAGCTGCTGCTGCTGAGATTCAACACAGTCAGCGTCTCTTCGGCTCAGCTTACCTACAGTACACCCACCTCCACACATCATCAACACAGTCCAGACAAACAGAGTAGAGCCATCCTGCAGCTCACTGATCCTCATGCTTTTAATAAAACCGATAGCAACCTCGGCCTCTACCAGAAATTTACTTTTATTTTAAAAGCTTTTTAAATGACTGGCAGGACCAATCAGGTGACTTTTCCTGATCCCAGACTTTCAGGAATCACAAAAATATTAGATTCAACCCGATCATTTATTCTTCATAGGGGCAAAAACAACACAAAGCTGTCAACTACTCCGTCTAAAGAATCAAATCTCTAATTCTGCTTTCTTTGGGTGCATTTTTCAGAATACCCAGAAATAATGGCACATACTCACCTTGCTCACAGTGCAACGCATTTATACATATATTTGATTTTTAACAGGATGAAAACTAATTGTCTTGTCATGCAAAGACAAATAACCCGTTCATAGATTTAAGCTTTTTGCACAAACTCATGCTTCACGGCGCTGTGCAAAGTACTAAAAAGGCAGTTGGAGAGAGAGTGCATTTTTTCACTTCAGTCTCTCTTGTTTTATGTGGTTGTGAGTGAAAGTTCTGGCCCTAACCTATTAGCTCCATGGCTTAAATCCACAGATTTTATGGGAATAGCATGGTAGTCATATTTAAAGTGAAGTTTTACTGCAAAGCAGAGAGAGAGAGAGAGAGGGAGTTGCAGCCGCTGCTCTGACTAGTCAATCAACCATCTAAACTAGTGGTTCGGACCCAAAAATGGGTCGTGACTCTCTTTCCAGTGAGTCTTGAATATTGGCCTTTGAAAACAAAAAGGCGGTGAATGTAAGCCCTTAGTGGATAAACAGAAAACTCAAACATGCATGTTTGAGTTTTCCTATGATGAAGACTAAATTCCAGTATGTGCTTAAAGAGTTCTATTTATTCATCTCCTTTTATTAGATTAGAGAGCTTTTCCAGAGAAAAAAAGGAATTTCCTCCAAAGAAATCACAAAATTTCCATCTCATCTCGTTAAATTGAATAAAATAAAATACCCTCCATGTATGCAAGGCCGCCCATAAGGCCATGGAGGTCAGCAAAATCATGATCCATTGTAAAGCTAATTTGTGATAATATATATATTTTAAATTACCTTTTATTTATGCTGTAGCACAACATAGCCTGTTTTTCAAAATGTAAACCCCTTTTCATAAAGCACATTACCTTTTTATTAGTGATGTAAACAATGTGGATGTGCACACTGAACTACATGATTAGGAAAGAAATGTCAGACTTCATATCTAGGCAATAACGTGCAGAAATATCAGGATGAATTAGAAATTAGAGTACAAAACACTGAGACAACGTTTTTGAAAAAGAATAGAATAATTGAGAAAAGACAAAAAATTGATAGAAAGTGGCAAGACTGGATTAAAATAGTAAAAAAATGGCTTAACCCTTAGAGCTCCAGCGGCACAGACCCCTTTGTAAATTGCTTGGTAACTTTTGAACCGTAAGTCATAGGCACTAACTTGTTTTTTCCTGTGAAAGATCTGTGTTGTACCTTTCTAAATATGTTCTTCATGTATTTGTAGCTCTTACAGAACATTTTCTAGTGAGCCCAGAACTTGGCAGACTTCCCGGGGTCTCTGAAGACAAGGCTGTCGTATACAACATGAAGCGACACAGTGTTAGAAAACGTTAATAACTTTTGAACTATACGTCGTAGACACTCTGAAAGCTGACCATTTTGCCGTTCATTTGCTATCCTCGATGTTGCCCTCAAGGATGCCGTTCTAGCGAGTCCATTTTTAATCCATTTTTCAATCATATACTTTGGCTTTCTTCGTTGGGCAGCCCCATATTTATTGAGGGCAACGTTTAGATGCAGTGCATTGTGGAAGTTGTAGTCGACCAGTTGCTTCTCTACTGCTTAAAGGAACGGTACAAATAAATCTAACTGCAAAAAAGCGCATGGACTTTTTTTTTGCATAAATGTAGATATTATGAAAACTGTAAGTCACTGAATGTTTATTTTTTCACTGTTTTGTCCCCAAGAGATGAGAGAACAAGTCTATTAAAAAAAAAAGCTTTGTCACTATTGTTTATAGTAAGTTATCAGTGAAAATCTGTGAGGTTCAAATTCTGATTTGTTTTTTTATTTTGTCTTTAGAGTCTTATAACTTTTTCATAATTCAAGTGACATTACTGTAGTAGATACATTCTTACAGCCCAGGTTGTCCTGAAAAAAAGTTGTATAGAGCTTGACTGTGCACCACAGGGTTGATGTTTTACAAGCTTTTAAAGACGAAAGTCCAGGCGAGACATGATGGTGAAAAAAATAGCTGTGAGCTATAAGTGTTAAAAGGTTTAAAAGTTGCAGAAATTGACAAAAAGTGGCAATAAAGTGGCAAACGTGGTGTAAGGTTGCAAAAATGTACAAAAATCTGCAAAAACAATGCTAAGGTTGGTGCCAAAACAGGCTAAAAATGGCAAAAGAGTGGCATCAATGGGCAAAAATGGGAACAAATTGACAATTTAAAAAAAGTGGCAAAAGGCAGCTAAAGTAGATAATAGTTGCAGAAAAATGTTGCAGAAATGGACAAGAAGTGGCAGAAAATGGGAAATAAGGGACAAAAAAGGGCAAAAATTTGTAATAGAAAAATAGAAGTGGCAGAAATGGTTGAGAAAGGGGAAAAACCGGGATAAAGCTGAAGCTAAAGTTCCAAAAAGTGGCCCAAAATTGACAAAAAGTGGCTAAAGTGGTAAAAAAAAAAAAGTTGCAAAAAGAAACAAAAATTGATTAAAAGTGGAAAAAAGGTGTGGCAATCATGGATGGGAAAAATGTTTTAAAAGTACCACACATAAATAATTCCAACATCAGAACCCAAGAATAGTCAACACTCTTTTCAGCTCTAACATGAAGTAACTGTTAGCCACCAATGCTGCTGATCCACACACATGCACTGGCATCATCTATAAATCTCAACAGGGGGGAGCCCTTTCTCACAGTTATTCAGGGGCCCAGCCAACTCTGTGGTTGGCCCTGCAGGTATGTAATAAAGTGCTGAACATGTTTGTGTTGTCCTGTCTCTTTAATTGTTTGTGCATTTTGGGGCTCAAACTCTAACATCTTTCAGTAAATACATTTTAGAGGTTGGAAATTCTTTAAAACTTGGGGTGCAAAGTCCTCTTAAGGAGGTGTTGGGTCCTGATGTCTGACCAGTTGAGAACCATGGATCTAAACGATTAGGACAGATGTGGAGAAAAATGCAGAAATTTTAATCTATTCTTACAAAAATATTGACCAGGAAAGTATTGCAGTCAGTGTGCAAATCTGACACAACAGGAGATTTGATTTCTTTTGGAGAAAAAAGCAGCAATTTTGAACAAAATCAACAGATTCAAGGCCCAGAGTCTGATTTTTATGTAATTTGGAGGAGTAGACTTTACGTCCACCCAACTGTTCCACCTCTTCTGCCCAAAAAGAATCAGGCCAAATGTCAAAAACTTTGGCTCCTGGGTTTACATTGAGTGCAAAAGTATAAATCAGAGCACAACCATTTCTCTGGTGTATGTCACGAAATCACGCTAAGGCTGGCTACACTATAGAGAGGGGTGGCGTGAGAAAATAAAAACCAGAAAAAGTATCTAGTTTTCTATTTAAAGTAATGAGTGAGGATAAATGAGAGATGCTTAAAGTGGCTTTGGAGTGAGCTACTGCTAGAGTGAGCAGAAAAAAGAGGAAGCACAACCAAGACTACTTAAAGTTGGATTTTTTATGGATAATTTCTGATTATGATACTCCACAGTCACAGTGTGTACTTCACAAAGAGGTGTTCACCGTGTAAGCTCCAGATATTTCTGAGACAAAGCATCAAAGTTTGGTCACCAAGTCTCAGGAGTTTTTTTGGCAGGATGCTGCAGAAGTTTAATCACAATGAAAAGCAATGAAGGCATCGTATCTAGTGGAGTAACTAGGGCTGCCAACTTCAGCAAATAAAAAGAAACAGGGCACTGGGACTGGGTGTGCCAGGGGTGGGGGTTGCATGCAATGTTATTAGATGAAGAACATTAGCATTAACAGAATTTTATTTAATATGTAGAAATAACAATTTTAGCATTCATACACAACTTACAGTGTAAAATAACTAATAATAATTTATCTAATCATTGCAGTACTTTTGCAGCCTTCTCCTCTTGGCTACCAGTGAAGTGGTCTCCCTGTCAGCCATTTTTTCTCAAAAGTTGCAACAACACTAAAAAAATAATTTTTCATTGGTCAGTGAGAACAGGCATAGTGGAACTCAGATGCTTCTCATTGGTCAATGAAAAGCCAAGCAGAGAGACAGCAGCAGCTGTGATGATTTTATTAGAATAAACACTATTTAGCAGATTTTTGAGAAGGTAAAAAAAAGGAACATCAAAAGAGGCCTGATGTGCCAAAACTGTGGGGACCTTGGCTACTGAGCAACATGTTTGCTGCTCAGTAGCCAAGGTCGAGCTTGACGCCGTCTCTTTTGTCAGTACATTTTCACACCTGCAAATACGCCTGTAGAGCGCCATCCGTTTTCTGACCCTTGGGCATGACCAGGGGCTCACTGCAACCTTACAACCCGTCTGGACAGTACTTTAGGCCAGTGTTTCCCAACCATTTTTCCTTGGAGCCCCCTCCTACATGTACCTTAGAAAACTGCTTTTTTATGGTTTTAATCAATATTTGTAAATCTAATTTTGGCAGCCTCAGAGCAGACAAAGCCTCACACCTCCCCTAAGATCTTTGGTCACTGACCCCAGGTTAGGAACCAATGCTCTAGGCCATTGGTTCCCAATCTGGGGTCTGGCACCCCTAGGGGGGGCGCCAAAGATATATATATACATTAGATGTACAAATATATTTTTTATTGAATCATGATTAGCAACATAATGAATTAAGGCCACCCTTAAATATTTTTTAAATGAAGAGAATCTATTAATTTCTAAGCAAAAAAAGTCATTCTTTTTACGGGGAAAAATTAGATTATAATTTACAAGAAAAAACTCTGAATTTTAAAGTTTGAAGCGTAGGATATTCACAACAAAAACTTGCAATTTACGAGTTTATTAAGTCTTGTATTTTGACAATAGAAACTTAAAGTCAAAATTTAAAATTCTATGTTTTCAATTGTGTTAGGCCAAAAATTTACAAGAAACCAAACTGGAAATAGTGCTCAGATTTTTGACTTTACAATTTCAAAAACACTATGTTTTGGTTTACTTACATTTACAACTTTCAAAGTAAAATATGTCCACTTTCTCTTGCAAATTTACTGACTTTTTAAACTGGAGAATTTACAGATTTTTCTTATAATGAACAAATCTTCTTTATTGTTGTTTTCAAGAGTGGTCACAATCCACTCATAATAATGGATAGTTTATACATTAATTTTGTCAAGAACAAGTAAATGGCCTATTATGTTTTGATTTTGCCAATGGAAACAGTTAAAATTGAGTAGGGGGGGACCTAAGGAAAAAAGGTGGGAACCACTGCTCTAGGCCATGCTTATTTGCCAAATCCACCCCTTACTCTTCCCTGAAGGTGTGGACTTTGTTATTTTTTTCAACAGATTATTTTCCCATGCCTCTGGTACTATGCAAGGACATCCAGAGCATGACTGGGGTTGTGTCAATCCCCTTTTCTGCCCTCAGCTTGCTGACTCGCCACATCTGCACCTTCTTTCAGCTGCAAATCTTAGCCCAGACATGCTTAAAGCTCTCAGAGGAGGCTTACTCTAGCATGAATACATTCAAGTGGTTGAAATTTTTTTTAACATTTGGGTTCCTTTTTTCACTGAGGAGGTCATGGTGGGTCCTGAGACTGGACTATAACCACTAGTCTGGTTCAAGCATTCAGAGGATTGTACTGTTTATAAAACCAGTTGAAGCTGTGCTTATGTGTGGTGTGATCTCCCATGTTTTTAAACTTAGCATTAATAACAGAAGCTCTGATTGGCTGCTGTTCAGGCCTCTCCATCCATCAGACCTCGTCTGCGCTCCGTACGGTAGAACCGTTCTCCACTTAGTCTCCGTCCTCAGGGACGTGTTCAGCTTCAAAAAGTTGTCACCCTGCGCAAAATGTAATCGACATTTTTGATAAATCACCTGCGTGCTGTTAACGCTCACGGGGTATTAATAATTATTACTCCTGATCTGGTGATTGAGTTAGTGACCCCGGGGCCAGCAGCCCTCACAGAGCGGAGAGAAGGGAGCCACCACACCTTCCCGGGCCGCTCCCTCCTGCCTGACGCGCCCAGGAAAGCAATTTGGCAGCGACGACGCCGTACGGCTGCTGCTGCGACCCCCGAGTGCTCGGGCCCTGCCTCCACCGGCTCCACACTGTCACACACCCACACACACACACACACACACAGAGCCTGACACGCTGCACGCTGAGTCGACAAATTCAAACATGCTATCACAGGAGAAAATATGCCCAAACAGCAAATCTAACCGTGTCCTGTGCTTTGAAAATACAGTAATAAACAAACCTAACCAGCAAACAAACAAATAAATGAGAGCGGAGGGATGATGTGCTGATCTCTGAACAAGAATGAGGAGCGTGTTTGTGGGAATCTCAGGAAATGGGCCACATTTCACCTGAAAAGTGCCATAAAGGAGAAAATGAGCCCCAAATCTTCCTTTAGGCAGAATAACTGTTATCACAGTCATTTTCTGCTTCACATACAGTAATTGTATGAGCTCTATCGTAAATTTATTATACCCAGAAGGGCTTTCGGCTCATTGTTTTTTCCTTTTCTTATTATTTGCATTTTAAGAAGTTTTACAACAGAGCACAAGAAAAGGACAAATACATAGAGACCAAAAGGCAAACGAATCATTTCTAAAAACAGGAAAAACACAAAAAACTAACTTTCTTAATATCAAATTATCCCACATAACCTTAATCATCACTTCTTTTAGGAGATATGGAATCATTATTGTTGCAAAATTCAAGCTGTTTGTGCTCAAATCTCTCTTGCTCTCAAATCTGTTGCTTCTGCTTGTCTGTGGCACTCAAATTTCTAATTTTTCTGTGTGCGTACGAAACTTTATCTGAGCACAAGCCTAACATTCTGTATGTGGGACAAAATGTATTTCTGCGCTTGGATTTTTGACCTAAAGTCTTTTTCTCACCGCCGTGCAGCAACTCACCGCCTCCAGTCATTTTAATGAGGAAAGGGCAGCAGAGAGGAAGCAGTTTTAACCGTGGCGGTAGGCCCCTAAACGCACAAATGTGAACACGCACAGATTTTGCCCTGCTGCTCTGAGTTCAGCGTGTTGAACTTTTCTGGTGTCAGCCTGGCAGCAGCCAATCACATTGAGGGAGGGAGATAACCAGGAAACAGCAGGCTTCGCAGGTCAAAGCAAACAATGTAGGAGCTCATAATGTTGGTGTCGGAATATCCTGAGCTCTACAACACAGCTCTACCATCGTAAAAAGACAACCAGAAGAAAAATTGTGGAGCCAACCATTGAAACGTATTTTCTAGGAGGAATTATTTTGATGATGGAACCATGTTTTCCCCTCTGTTTTATAGTGCATTATAATTGTTACTATACAGAGATTGTGAGGTACTCTACATGTTTTTTTTTTGGGGGGGGGCTCTGCTGTGATGTACACCAAAGCACCTTTACGTGATTGCCGTCTCGTACTGCGGCAGCAGCAGCCGCTTTAAAAACGCTCGGCACTTTGGGGGACTCCTCCGACAGGGAGGCAGTTTTCAGGGTAGTTACCACCCGGCGGTGTGTAACTGGCTTAATACTTAAACACATGGAAACTTCCTTCTTCATCTCTTCTGGTATTTTTCCAAGTAGTGGGACTTGAGAGGAATGGCAAAAAAGAGAATTCCTTAATTGTGTGTCATACGGCAGAAGTAGACACTTTTTAAGTATTTCTTATTTTAAAATACATGCTTCTATGAGTGTTGTGTTTCTAGTGTTTTATCAGTTTTTGTATTTTTGAGTCGTTTATATTTTAATGCATGATTTTATGTTGAAATTGAGTTTCATTTTACTTCTGGCCGCAAGTATTGAGACTATTACACATTATTGCCCACGCCTGGGGAGAGGCCTGCCGTTTGTTGACTGACAGTCCGAGGAACCAATGGCAGGGAGGAGCTGGACCACTGCAGCCAATGGCAGCTCAGGGCTGCCCCTTTTTCAGGAAGAGAGAGGAGCAACTTCGAGTGCGGCAACAGAGAGAGAGAAGAAGTAAAGAGACGAACAGCAGCAAGGAACTGGCAAAGACGACAGGACACTAGCAGTGGAGGCGATAGATCCCAGGGAGTCCAGGTGTTACGACACGACCTTACGACGGCGGCAGAGTGAGAAGCTCTGCCCGGCGCAAACTGACTGTGGTGCCCACAGAGGAGAACACAGACAACCGCGGCCTAGTCCGAAGGAGAGGAAGCACGCCAGCTCGGGAAGATTCTGCTCAATGCACATTTAGACTCTAGCTGCTTTTAAGAGTGGTTTTATAGTTTTAACAGTATTCCAAAAGAATATTTTAGAAAACCAGATTTTTAAACCATCACTGCTCCTGTTTCCTGAATTATTTTAAATAAATTGTACCTGGTTGCACCTTTATCAGTTTCCTCTTTGGTTTTAACAAAGTTGCTCTCATCTTGATTTTAAAAAACCTAGCACCTTTTTAAAACAACTTTCTGGTTTTAATTCATTTTAAAATCCAAACCCATCTTTTTACATATGTTTTCCCAAATCCACTTACAATGCCACATGACTGATTTGCAGCGTGCTCACTGCATCCTCTCCAGCATCTTGAAGTTAAATTCTCTTTATTCTCTTAAAATATCTTACTGCAATCTTCCACATGTTCTCTTCACTAGTCTGAAGCTCATCATTGTTTCTGTTGCCAAGAAGTCACTTAAAGAGAATTTCCTTCATGTTTTTTTATTTCTCGGTCACGGGGTGATTTACTGAGTCAACCTTTTAACGAGGGCTCCAGTTCCTGCTGAATGCCTCAAACCACCACTATCACTCCCATTCATGTTTCATTTCCCCATCTCACGTTGTGTGTGAGGGTGTGTATGAGCGACTGTGTGATTCAGCATTTCATTCAAATCGTCCAGTCATTGTTTCTCTTTAGGTGGAACGGTGTCACGGGTCACTCCGGCCTTCTTGTTTCCATGATAGCGGTGGGTTTGTGGCTGTGGTTTGTGGGTGGAGAGATAACTCACGCTCTTGCAGGTACACACACCACCGCTGACCAGAGGAGTGTGTGTGCAGTAATGCAGTGGAGAGGACTGTCCTCAGTGGCAGTGGAGGGTCAATCGACAATCAATTATTCCACTCAGCCTGGCCTGCAGCCAGACCACAGGCTCACTTCCTGTAGCGCACATACACGATCAAAAAGGCTCTCACTCAAGACCAAAAACCACCATGACTGTCACATTTAAAGCACCGCTTCATTACATAACAGTACAACTGTATTTTCAGTCAGTTGATGGATTTAGTGACATTCGATTACACAAATTCAACTCCAAAACTACATTCACAGACATGTATTAGTGTTTGAATATATTTTAAATCTTCTAAATTTGGCATAAATGCAATCTGAACTAAAGACCACAGGGGAAAAAATCTATATGCAAAAGTTGTGCAGAATTTCCACTTAAGACTCATTTATGCTCTTTGTTGATTTGGATGCAGACGGAGGTTTTCTCACTATGTTACACCTGTTTTGTCTATATTTCTCAGACTGTATATAGCATTGGACAGAGTCTTGAGTAATTTCACCCACTGGCAGTGTCGGGTAGTGTTACTTCAAAAAGTAGCTTCTTGCATACTGAGAAAAGAAACAAGATAGAGTACTTTTCTGTTACTAAAAATGAAAACCTTTGACGATTTCTTCCACATATATTGTTAAAAAAATGCATGTAGCAATTCATATCTGCCTTTGAATGCATTGATTCTGTCATTTTAAAACTTGTTTACTGCCAATGATATGTAAATCTGCAGCCTGATAATAAAAATGCCCAACATTATAACCTTAACAGGACCTTAACACACTCACAATCTGGCTGTTAACTGGGCAGAGGTATGCAGTATTACACACAGGCTGTGCGTAATGTTGTATACCTCCTTGAGCATACCACTACTGTTTTTTTTGTTGTTGTTGTTGTTTTCGGTGAAAACACTTAAACATGAGCTTTTGAGCCTTCATCTGTCATTTTTGTCTATAAATTTAATGTATTGGAAATATTTTGAAAAAAATAAAGCTGTCTCACAAGCCTATTTAGCTAGGTCAGCACATTGACACAGCTGTTTCTATTTTCACTGGCATGCTGGGAGAAAAGAACCAGAGACATTGCCAATCCATGTTGATTAGATTTTGATTTATTTTCTTTTATGTTTTTATTTTTCCTTCAGGGAAATTAAAGGTAAAGGGGAATGGTGTAGTTTTTCCAGTAACAGACTACTTATCCCCAACACTGCCTATTTAATTACTGAAACCATCTTTTGAAGCCAATTCATGGCTGTCATCAAATTAGTCTTAAGTCTCCTGACAAACAGCTATAACACACTGGACTGTAGTCATATCAGACATGCCCTGGACAAGTGTGTGGCACACCAAAGCACCCTGCAGGTTCGGTCCGACCTATAGGCGAGCAACCTCGCCCACTGGAAGTGAGTCTAGAACGCTGCGCCATGGCGCTTTTTCAGCAGGAAGAGATCATGGGAGAACTGCGAGTTCACCCAGGAATGGTTTGTTAACAGTGGACTATTTTACCTTTTGGGGTTAATTTATCATCCTTTCCGGTATAAGTCCATGATATTATTGCTTCTGCCATTGAGTGAGTACATTAGGAAGTTAAAAGGTTCATGTTTGCTTAAAGCATCTGTGGTTTTATGCAAAATTCTTTGGCTAAATGTCACAAAAAGTTAACTTTACCACATCAATGGCGCTGTTGTAGCTCTGTGACCCACTGACCTCTTGGTGACCCTTTGCTCTCACTGCAGGATGAGGCATAAGGTTGATATAGTGATGATTTACGATCGGGAGTCCTTGCATTGTGTTTTTTTTTTTTCAAAGTACTGGATGTTCTGCGCTCGTGACTTCCATGGTTGGTGCTTTCTGAACGACAGTGAATTTATGAGGTTTGGCAGCGGCTGGTGCTGAGAATAGACCTGCAGCATATTTGAAACGAAGAGGAGCGGAGTGGCGCTCTAGGAGCACCAGCTATGGAAATGCTCTGATAGACTAGAGAGGGAGCAATGTGCTCCGCAGTACGATTCGCCGGTGTTCTGTGGTGCGCACACTGTCTATGGAAATTGGAGGTTATCCTTCTTAAAATAAAAAAACAGTTACAAGTTTTAAAAAAATTACTTCCTCTGCCAATATAAAGATGCCAAACCACCACAGGGGACACCCACTGTATCTGAAGCTTAGTTGCTGGTTTCTGCATAGCTGAGCAAAGTCATGCAAATTCAACAATAGTCATGTGCTGACTCACATTTAAGGATTTTTTTAATACATGACTTCCATTTCAGCCTAAATCTCACCAAATGACCATGTTTTAAAATTATATTTAACTAATCTTATGCAAATTTTTTTCTACAAAATGGGTAGAATATACAGTGTGAAATCATTTAACAATATTTCTTGTTTTTTGGAAGACATCTCTCTCCTGGGGGCAGCTTTGAGCAATGCAGCCAGCAGTTCACACTTAACCAGTAAAATAAATCAAAATAACATTTTATAAAGTGGAGGATTTTTTTTTTTTTGAGCAAAGACTGTTCGAGTTGGCAACCATATATACAATATTAGGTTGCCTGAACACATAGGCAACTACAGCGAAATGGCTCAGCGAAGCTCAGATGAGGATGAACGCCCTTTGAACAGCAGCAAAGTTGAAGTGGTGAGCCTTGTTCTGCTTTTGCATGTACAGGACAAAATCAGCTGTCAATAATACATTTCACTTTGATTATGGGGATGCAGAAATTGACTCCAAATTGAAGTGGACTCAAACTTTGTTTGGTTGTAACTGATCTGGTTGAAAGCTAAAATAATGTAAAACATCACACAGTATATATAACCAAGCAGTCATAATGTTAGTAGAATGTTAGTGTATATATTTTTTGTCACTGGGAACCAGAACCTAAACACGAGTCCTCCCCTCTGGCTAAAATGACTCCCTTTATTCCAAATATTGGAGAATAAAACCTCTCTAGACTCTCAGACCACCAACACGAGCCTGTGGGTTTCTCAGTTAGTTCTTCACTGTCACCAGAGCTGTAAAATCTAGCACCACATGAAGTCCGGTCACATTTTTAACATCTTTAACATGGTCTTGTCTTTCTCTAAGTGACTCCTCTTCAGTCCTGAGGGTATATCAGAGTTTCTCTCTGACAGACGTTCACAGATGATGGGAGTACCTCACCGCCCACTGTCACGCACCCTGACACCCTCTGCACCCACAAAATGCCACACAGGCACTCTCAGACGGTGTGGCTGCAGAGTCAAAGTGACGGAGGTGTCACTGAGCCTGACACATACACTCAGGACCTGGACCCAGAGGCAGAGTCTCTCTGTCCACACTGATGCTCCTCTAAAAGAACCCCCCTAAACAGACAGTGAGAGTGTCCGCGTAATGTTTGTTAACTGGGTGTTGTCACATTTGTCACGCAGGAGGACGGGCAGGCAGGAGAGAGGACGGACACTCAACTGGACAACAGACAAAACACGACAACGAAACTACCACTCCGTTACACAACACATATCATCAACATTTTACCAAATGTTCAAATAAGGAATTAGATTATTTTATAAACTTAGCCTGAGTGACAGAATAGAGAGACACCGTAGGGTCAACAAGGATAACTCCAACTCTCTTAAACTAAAACTGCAGAAACATGTTGAAGTGATGCCATATGATGCTTCATTTCTTACTTGGCGATCACATCAGAGTTACTGTTAGCTGTCAATTTCAGTCAGTATGCTGGTGCTGTGATGTGAGTTAAAAGGCATGCTCTCCTCATGTTAACTCAGTATTTGATATCAGGATTAGCAGGTCTGTTTGGTCCAACTTTATTGTTCCCTCAAGGAACAGCAGTGGCTTAACACCAATCCACTTTTTGCTCCTCTCTGTTTTATTTCTCTAAGGGCGTTCTGCAGAAGTATAACTCAGGCTTGTCTCAATAACTGCATTTCATATCAAAAACTAGAAAAACACTCAGAGAGCGCAGACCTCCACCATTAGCCCTATCTCCCAATAGTGAAGAATCCTTTAAAAACATTCCTGGATCCAGACAGTGAACCAGATCACTCCCAAAATCTAATCAGTTCTTCCTTATTTTTGACATTTCCTGAAAATTTCATGAAAACCCGTCTATGACTTTTTGAGTTATGTTGCTAACAAACGAACAAACAAACGAACAAACCCACCCAATCACATAACCTCCTTGGCGGAGGTAATAACAACTAGCTAAAACATCTACATGCTAACTGAGACTTAGCCTTGCAAAGCAGATGGATCGTCCAGATTCCATGTCTGTTATCAGGCAGATCCATCCTGCAAAGCTCCAATCTGGAACAGTTGTTCCAGGTCTGAGAACAGACTGGCCCAATCAGTGTCAGTCGAAGAGAATGAGGTGTTACCTGAGGGTGGGGTTTAGCTGTCCTTGATGCTGATGGCAATGGCTCCCATAATCGTAGCGATTAGCTACAATAGCACTTATCTGCAGGCTCGCAGGGAGCAGTTTCAGGACCACAGATTTAGGACGGTAGATCTCAGACCTGTGTTTTTCGCTCGAGTTGGCACGACTTTGATAGGCAGAAATCTAAAGTTCACTTGAAGTACTTTTTAAAAAGGTTATTAATGATAGTAACTGTTTGATGCATGTTTAGTTGTGTGAGCCATATTTTTTCCACTAACATTATGACTGCTTGGTAAGTACTTGTTTGAGTTTAACACGTTTTCATTCTACTAACTTTATTATTTTATCAAAACACCTCATTTTGAAGGACTTTAGCATAAGTAATAACTCATTAAGTCCTACGTCCTGATTGCCGTCCAGAATGCCCATAAACAACAGGCATCTGTGGTCCTAGATCTACAGTCCTGAATCTGCTGCCTTCAAGTCTGCAGATACACCCTTCTCATTTGCTGTTGTTCAGTGGCAGTTTTATCAGAACTTGCCACATGTCTTTATTGAAACAAGAGCAGAGTCTCACCAAAAGCTCCTCTTGGTGGAGAGGATGTTTTTGTTCTCCCAACCGGCCTTAGCACGAGTTTTATCCACCAACAAACTCCACAATTCATAGACTGTGACAGCACCTGACTGTTGAGCTCAGGTTACTACTATAGCTGTGCATGCCTACTATGCCGGTTTGTCTTGTCCCTCTGATTGGCCCGTAATCAATGTGACGGACAGAATTTTGTCCAATCACATTCTGAAAATCTTTTTGACAGGTCCTGCCCTTTCTAAACATTTTCTATGGGAGAATTCCCAGATGAATGTGAAATATATTCCTGTAATGGGAATATGAAGCAGATTATCTGGCGTGTCAGGTGAACTTCTCTACAGTGTTCCACAGTGGGAAGTCTCTTGCCCACCAGTGTGTGGTTTCATGAGTCTGCGCTGTCATGTGAAAGCTATGAATTGCCAGTGTGGTCACCAACAGAGTCGAATCCAAAGACGTTTTACATAATTAACCTTCAGTTTAGGAAAAAGGATGAATTATACTCTGAGTTATACAATGTTAATATCTTAAAATGCTCTTGCAGACGCCCCAAGCACATAATTTGACCACAACGACCTGAAAAGACTCGACCTGGCTTAACATAATAAACTAAGTAGCCCTGCCACTGTTGGGCTCTCTGACTGGTTGGCTGACCCTCCTACAAACGGTCCATTTGAAATATTTTTGTACCAACAACAATCAATATAGCTGCATTCATTTTTGATAAGACTTGATATTTTTGGTTGCCAGTGTTCTTCACCAGAGAAAGTTACTCCCCCTCATTATCCCTCTATAACAGTGATACTCAGTGCGTGGCTCTGGAGCCACATGTGACCTTTTGTGATGATTTGTGGCTTTTTTATGTCTCAATTTGAAATATTATTCCCCCAGAAAACATTAAAAAAGAGAAACTTTGCCCTTAGAAATTATCTGTTGCAAGTCACATTAATCAGTTTGTTTCACACACTTGCACAGTTGGCTTTAATTACCAATCCTAATTTCTTTGTTTGTATATTTCCATTACTCTTATTTGCATTTTTTGCAACTTATAAACCATTTTCACAGCTTTAAGTCTGCTTTTGACACTTCTTTTTGCCACTTTTTGTCCATTTTTGCCACTTTTATCCCATGTCTGCTGCTCTTTTCACCAATTTTTTGCCACTTTTATCTTGCTTTTTGTCATTTTTTTCTGATTTTTTTTTTTTGCCACTTTAGCCCATTTAAGCTGAATTGCCATTAAATGTCACTATTTTCCCCATTTTTTCAACTATTCTCCTTTTTTCCCATTTTTCCTACCTCTCTGCCTGTTTTGGTCACTTTTCCACTAATTTTTTGCCCATTTTTATTGGGTTTTTGACAATTTTTGCCACCTGTAATTCAATTTTTGGTAACTTCTCACCCATATCCCCCATTTTTTCACCTTTTACTCATTTTTGGCCATTTGATGTCTACTTTGCTCTGGGTTTCACCCATTTTTTGTCTTTTTTTGCCACTGTTAAGGTATTCCTAATGTCACTTTAACTCTTTTTAAACCACTTTTCACCACTTACATTGTTGCTCTTGCAAAGGCATTTTTTTTTTTTTTTAACAATGTGGCTCTTTGGTTGAGCAGGTTTGTAAACACTTCTCTATAAACTTTCTGATTGGCTCCTTTCCTAATTAAAGAAAAAGTCACTTTAGATATTTGATCCACCCTGAAGGCTGCACAAATCAAAAGACAGCTGAACATCATTTATTTTGGTAAAATATTAAAATAATGGGTTGTTTTAACCATTTGAACAGGTTTCTAATTCTTTCCTAGTTCACACAGGTTCAGTGTTGTTTCGTTCTTCTTGTGCCAGTAGAAGTTTGGTGTAAAACTCTGAAAAGTTTACCTCAATAACATTTAAAATGAAAGTATACCACAGAGAAAGTGTTTAATACAGTCTCTCTGAGTGTTTGACAGACTGTCGTGGTAACAGAAAGTGAAGGTACGGCTTTGTCTTTCTTCTCCGTTGTAACTTAAACTGGGGTACACTCAAAGACTTTTAAAAACATGTCCTCATTTAGCCCGTTTAATACGGAGCAGAAGAATCGCTCTGTGGGAAGAGAAAGACGAGGAGAAATAAACAGAATGAAGAAGTGTTTGCGACCACGGAGTGCAGACTCAGCGCTGCCGCTGGCGTAAGCGGGAGACGGAGACAGAGTGCTGAAACTGTCATGGCAGCGCGCGCTCAGTGACAGAGAGGTGTGAGGCGTCACAGAGAAGAAACGGAGAGAAACTAAAGAGAGTTAGTGCAAAAGAGGAGCTACTTGTCTGACATGTAGCCTTTTCATTTAGAGGTATTTTTGTGGTGAGACGTGTTGGCAGTTTGGGGCCAGCTGTTCCTCTCCTTCAGTCTCGCGGTCTCCTCTCTAACTGATAATGTTCTCCGCTGTCATCCTCGCCTTGTTGTTGTGGTGGTTGTTGCTGCGCTTACAGCTCCTTTTTCTTCTGTTTTGGTTCTCTCTTTCTTGGTTAAATGCACCCACATTCACATATCCTTGTTTTTGTACTCTCCTTAAATATGGGGACGATGTTTTGAGTTTAAACAAGAAGTTTTCAATGTTTCTCTCTCATCACAGCTGCATAGAGGTAGTGTAGAGGTGGTCGGTGCAAGGTTAATGTGCATGGTTGGTCATGTTAGTTGATACTCAACCCTGTCTGCACGCTTGCCACCAGCTGGGATGTGGACAGCAAGGATTAGACATGATTTCACTCTCGTGCAGAAGTAAATAGCCGAGTAGTTCCTTAATGCACGCTGAGGCACACTGCTGAGCCTTGAGGCCAGGCTGAGTGTTTGCCATGGGTGTATTTTCAACCATGTTTTCACCACCACAGAGACCACAATTATGGGTTGAGGTCAGGACTCTGTGCAGGCAAGTCAAGTTGATCCACACCAAACTCTCTCATCCATGTCTTTATGGACGTTGCTTTGTGCACTGGTGCACAGTCATGTTGGAACAGGAAGGGGCCATCCCCAAACTGTTCCCACAAAGTTGGGAGCATGGAATTGTCCAAAATCTCTTGGTGTGCTGGAGCATTCAGAGTTCCTTTCACTGGAACTAAGGGGCCAAGCCCAGCTCCTGAAAAACAAGCCAACACCCTAATCCCCCCTCCACCAAACTTTACACTTGGCACAATGCAGTCAGACAAGTACCATTCTCCTGGCAACTACCAAACCCAGATTCGTCCATCAGATTTCCAGATGGAGAAGCGTGATTCGTCACTCCAGAGAACGTGTCTCCACTGCTCTAGAGTCCAGTGGCAGCGTGCTTTACACCACTGTATCCAATGCTTTGCATTCCGCTTGGTGATGTATGGCTTGGATGCAGCTGCTCCACCATGGAAACCCGTTCCATGAAGCTCTCTACCACTGTTCTTGAGCTAATCTGAAGGCCACATGAAGTTTGGAGGTCTGTAGCCATTGACTCTGCAGAAAGTTGGCTACCACTGCGCACTATGCGCCTTAGCATCCGCTGACCCTGCCCCGTAATTTTACGTGGCCTACCACTTCATGGCTGAGTTGCTGTCATTACCCAGTCACTTCTTTGTTATAATACCACTGACAGTTGACTGTGGAATATTTAGGAGCGAGGATATTTCATGGCTGGACTTGTTGCATAGATGGCATCCTATCACAGTACCACGCTGGAATTCACTGAGCTCCTGAGAGCGACCCATTCTTTCACAAATGTTTGTAGAAACAGTCTGCATGCCTAGGTGCTTGATTTTATACACCTGTGGCCATGGAAGTGATTGGAACACCTGATTTCAATTATTTGGATGGGTGAGTGAAAAGCTTTGGCAATATAGTGTATTACATTTAATAACCTACAGGTGATGTATATCTTTAAGAGCAGCAGAGCCCCACATTACTGCTGTCATGTGCAAACTTACATTTTAAAGATTATTTACACTTCTAAATCAAAATTATGACACATCTACATACACTCATATATACGTATACGTATTTATATATATGTATATAAGAACTGGAAATGTTCATTTGTCGAATTTGCAGCATTAGGAGGTCATATTTTCTGAAATCAAAGCTATTTCAATCAAAAACATCTTAACAGGCCAAGTTCCATGTTGACATAGGAGCCCTTCTTTGATATCACCTTCACTATTCTTGCATCCATTGAACTTGTGAATTTTTGGAGAGTTTCTGCTTGAATTTCTTTGCAGATGTCAGAATATCCTCCCAGAGCTGCTGTTTTGATGTGAACTACCTCACACCCTCATAGATCTTTAGCTTGAGGATGCTCCAAAGGTTCGCAATAGTAAAAGTAAAAGTTCTGTAAAGCTCTGAATGAGGACAAAGATTTACGTAAAGACTGACAAAGGTCAGATGGTCCAACCTATAGCTCCATAAACTTACTTGTATATACAGTATGGTCAATATTTACAGCCAGTATGTTCGTAGTAGAAATCAGCGATCCTGACATCATGCCCATAATGTCATGCAGCCCTGTAAACATGTGGTTTGTAGTGATATTACTGTACAACACTGTGAAGTACATCTACTGGCTCCCAAATGGATGTGACAAAGTGCCAGTATTTGACACTGCATGTCAAGTTGGATATACTGCCATAGGTGGTTTTAACATTTGCCATGGATAGACATCTATCTGGGGCCTTATGCTCCGAGGGTCCTCAGGATAAAGTCATTATAAATGTAACATCAAATAAGATACATCTTAAATGACTAAGATGTGTTTTGAGTGTAAATAAGAAGCCAAGAATGCATAAGATATCATAAAATATTTTCACACTGTCAAAGACTGTCATGTTCCTGGAGAACCCTGACCCTAGAACACACCAAAATGTCTTCATGTCAATCCAATACTGATCAAAGGGGCAACTGGACTGGTAGCAAACTCTTCGCCTCTTCTCCAAAAGCCTTTTGGAGAAGAGGCGAAGATTTTGATGAGCGTTGGATACCCATGATCTGGATGACTTAGAACTTACACAGATGCCTTAATGTTTGGCATATTATAGTTAGGTAGATCCCTATAGACATCGTAACAATGAATTGGTGGACAGCTGTGGGGTTAAATGGCATCCAATTAATAGAAATGTAAAATTTGTTGCAGAAGAACAGATTTTGCACTGAAGGTGAACAGAAGTTTTTTGTTTGATTGCCATGATTGCTTTTGGCTAAATAAGGAAGGGCCCCCATGTCGATCTTTTCCTGTGGCTTCTAAAGTACTTCAACCACCTCTGCACGTTGATATTTGTTGGATAAAACACTCAAAGAAGCATGCTTAACTTTCTAAAGATGCTTCAGATGAAGTCAGGTACTGTATGAGACAAGCTCAGTGGAGGTATATTGGTAATAAGGTGTTCATGGTGAGTTTGTGTGCGGTGAAAAGCTGTCGTGGACTTCCTGTACATCTCCATCAGGCCCTCCTAAGGCGTGTCTTTATGTTGACTCCACCACCTGTGATTCTCTGCGGTGAAGATCAGCAATCAAGCATGGTGACACTCACACGCAATCAGCCTGAGGAGCGCTTGGACACACATTAACACGGACTCACAGAGCGTCAGCCAGCAAGTCTCGGTCAGATAGGCCTCCATGAATAAGTCATCCTCCACAGTCCACTCACCTGCTCCTGTTTACAGCCATTAAACTTGTATGAGCTTTATTAAGATTTCAGGACAGACGTTAGACTATCGTCAAAAACAGAACATACCATGCTGCGGGCTAAAATCTGGGTATCTATTGTTGAAAGGGAAGTTGGTGACTTTGACTCATTGGGAAAGCCCTGACGAAGCAAAACTGAAGACTTGGGTGGAGATCAATATTCAAAGAAAGGTCGCATTTCTTCAAACTTTCTGCTTCTGATAACTTACACTTTCACTTCTTTAAATCTGTGGAAAGGGGAAGATATTAAGCACAATAATTAAAAAAAAAAATAGAACTTCCCTTTATGTGATGACCATGCAAACTTTCCAGATTTTATTGACACCCAAAGATGCTGTGAACAAATGGACAGCTGTGTAGTTTCACATCCTGGGAGCCTTTGTCTCACACCCATATACTGGCACACCCATGGTATTCCATTTACACAGGGTCCAAATTTAAACCTGTTGAGATTATTTTCATAATGGTCATGGTTAAACTTTATACGAAACTGTGTCAGCATACAGCATAGCTTCTCTTTTAGATGGTAGCATTTCAGTTCCTTCAGAAAACTGCAATGTCACGATTGCACCTTTAAAGACAAAGTCAGCCATTCCTGAAACTTCTGTGCAGCTGTGGAAATGTATTAATACAAAAATAGTGCCATGAGTTTTCTTGCTTGCTTATCAATGAAATGTTAAGCAGCATTAAAAATACAAAACCTGAAGTTTTTACATTCCTGTTTTCAAAATAACTTAAAATTTTCCACAAAAACAATCTTTTTTGAAAATAAACTTAGTAATATAAACTTCAAGCCCTTTCTGCAGACATTTGTGAACCCTCTCAAGCTTTACTGAATACAAAAATAATTGCATCCTTTTATGCAACTTTGTAATTGCACAGCCTGACATTTCATTTCAAACCTTTATTTATTCTTGAAAAGACGTTGAGGTTTCCCTCATTTCTGATGCTGTTGAAATTACAAGCATATTAAAACCACAGCACAATAAAACAAAGTGTATAGAAACAATCACTGAGAACACCAACATCATCAGTGACAAAGGTAGATGAATTGAAATCAGGTCAAACAGTTGAAATGTGAAACACAGTGGCTGGAAATCAAAGTAATGAACTCTGGAGGAGAGGGAAGAAAGTCCGTTTTTAGAGTTATTTGGGGGACGTTCCATGAGCTTGGGGCATCAAAGGAAGTTCAGTACAAGCTCGAGGGACTTTAAAGACCCTGTGAAATAAATCCGCGTTTAGGTTTGTTGTATGAGCTGAAGCCACAACCACTAAGGAGAAATACAATCCTCTCAAATTAAAAAAATGCTACAATCTGAGCACTCACGTTATTAGCCTGTCCCTTGACCTTTTGTTGACCTTAGAAGAAGAGACAAAGTCCTTTATCTGGCTCAAATCTCTGTTATGATGCTTTTAATGATCCATAGACCACTGTGGCTGATAGATTTTTGCAAATTTACCTCACAATGAACAAAAAAAAAATAGCATTTAACTGACTGTTAACTTTCAATAAAGGCAGTGACATCAGCTAACAACAGACTGGACTGAGATGAACTGCTCTTTGATTTTACATTGTAGTGTTGGGTGGGGGTCATTCCCCACTGTGAGCTTGTGACATCATGAGCCCACATATTGGCCCCGCCCACATGAAACCAAGCCAGGAAAGAGGTGATAAACTAACAGTCTAAATCCAGAATTCAGTCACGTGTAGATCTCAGTGTTTTCACATGTTTACAGCAACCAGATTTCAACATTTCTAGAGTGTTCGGACACAGATTTTGGGTTTCACTTTACAGGGTCTTTAAGAAGTAACAAATCAGCAGAGCTGGTCATGTAGTGATTGTGATAAAATTAACAAATGACCCATCACTGCATGTCTGTGTGTCCTTGGCCACACTAATCCCCTTATTGCTCATGTTGTGATTGTTATTGTTTATTTAAACTTTATGGTGATTAATGTTTTGTTTGAAGAGCTTAGTGTAGGATGCTGCTAAAGCGCCAGTTTTATCAGAACTTGACAACATTTCTTTGTTAAAAGAAGAACAAAGAAAAGCAGTGCGTTGTTTTCTTTTCTAAAACGACAAAAGTATGTCACGTGTTTTGTTGCTCTGACTGAACCGTAAAGATGTGACAGACAGAGTGTTCATCCAATCACCCTCCGAGTTTTCTTCAAATTCTCTGCCCTTTCCCAAATGCTTAGTCTTGACGATGGATGTGTGAAACAAATCCATCTGGCGTGTCAGAATAGGAAAGTCTTACACTTCAGTATATTCAAAATGCTTTGCATAACAGACAAGATGTCTGCAAATGGCACCAACACAAGCAGGTGCAGCAGGAGTGCATATTCAAAACGCTTTCAATCACCAAGCAGTCACAACCCAAACACACGTTCAAAACATTTTGCATTAAAGGAGAACACAAACACGAATCCCTTTATATCAGAAGTAGTTAGATGGACACTTTTTTCAAACTGACACACCAGAGAAGTCCTGTGAAAAAGTTCCCTGTGGACAGTTGTTGTGGATGGACTGAAAGAGTTGAGAGAGTGAGTGGAAAATTCTTGAAAGAAAGTGTTCTTCAGACTTCTTCTACTGTGAAGCATTTTCTGTTAACTGAAAGTGTTTTGAATATGCATTTATGCTGCGTCTGATAGCGTTGTTGCTATTTACAGCCATCTTTACTGTCAATGAATAGGCGTTCGTGAGAGATTTCCCTGACACTGCATTTTTGGTCAGGCTTCTTAGAACACTAAAAAGGTTGCACCCTATAATTTTGCAGCTTCACTCTCTCTTGTGATTTCACAGAAACAATTAGGTTTCAAAAAACTGCAACTTTACCGGGTATTTCAGGCAAACAGGCCCACAGCTGCCTAGATGCAGATGGTGCACTGTGCATGGAGCCTTATTTGTCTGAAGCATTTGTTTCAGGCTGCAGTCACACATGTTGAAAGGCACATGAGTCACTAGTAGTTTGTATGTTATCCTATTTGAAGACTTACTTGACTTACAGAATTGCATCGACTTTGTATTTATTGTTTGTAGGACTTTTATTTATTATCTGTTTCTGTAGGAGCAATGTGACGGGGATAGTCCATGGTGGAGGCGACCCTGAGCCGCTCTCGATTTGTTGTTTCCGCTGACGATATTAAGCCTTCTGTTTCCTTACGTCCTATAAATGCATATTCAGATATCGTCTGACCCTGATGTTGGTGTTTAAAAGTGAAAGATGAGTCCTTCCTCCACCTCTGGATTCTGTTGACTTTGTCCACAGAGCAGAAGGACGAGCCACATCTGCAGCCTGTCAGGGTGAGGCGGGCTGAAGTCGAGGTTGAAATGTCACGTCTCTCATTAGTGAAATGTCCCACAGAGCGTCTCCCACGCCTCTGAACGACCGAGCAGTGGTGCGTTTGGATAAAACCTCAAGATTTGCGTCCAGAGTAGAGGGGAAGGGGAGATTCATCAAACCTGTCAGGAATCCCCCCCAGAGAGGGAGCTCACCCCGCTCCTGATGAGACAGATTCATCTTCCACTTCCTGTCAGACCAGCGGACCTCCATGCTTCTGAGAGGGATGAGTGACAGCTGTGGGGAATCCTGGGTGGAAATGTGGGGATGGATGGAGGGGCAATGGTTAGGATGGCAGGAAGAGGAAACACAAACAGAAGTATTCATAAAGTTACTCAAAGACAAATGTTTTTATTTTTTATAAATTATATTATAAAACTTAGACTGTCGTGTGTGAAACTACTGATATAAAATCAGACCATGAACATGGAACTAAACCACGTTCCAAATTATTATGCAAATGACAGGCAGTATAATTTTCAAGTCAAGCATAATTCAAATTTTATTGAACAAACCTCCCATGATAACTATTTTTTAAAATTATTTTTAAAGGGAAAAAGCTCGAGTTTAAAAACATTTTATTGGTTGTAAAGAACTGAAAATGTTCATTTGTTGAATTTGCAGCATTAGGAGGTCATATTTACTGAAATCAAAGCAATTTCACTCAAAAACATCTTAACAGGCCAAGTTCCATGTTGACATAGGAGCTCTTCTTTGATATCACCTTCACTATTCTTGCATCCATTGAACTTGTGAGTTTTTGGAGAGTGTCTGCTTGAATTTCTTTGCAGGATGTCAGAATATCCTCCCAGAGCTGCTGTTTTGATGTGAACTGCCTCCCACCCTCATAGATCTTTAGCTTGAGGATGCTCCAAAGGTTCTCAGTAGGGTTGAGGTCAGGAGAGGATGGGGGCTACACCATGAGTTTCTCTCCTTTTATGCCCATGGCAGCCAATGACACAGAGGGATTCTTTGCAGTATGAGATGGTGAATTGTCATGCATGGAGACAGTGTTGCTACAGAAGGCACGGTTCTTCTTTTTGTACTATGGAAGAAAGTGGTCAGTCAGAAACTCCAGCTCTCTCCTCATGATTCTGGCCCAAAACATGACTCCGCCCCCTCCTTGCTGACGTCGCAACCTTATTGGAACATGGTGGCCATCCACCAACCATCCACTACTCCTCCATCTGGACCATCCAGGGTTGCTCAGCACTCATCAGTAAACAAGACTGTTTGAAAATGAGTCTTCATGTATTTCTGGGCCCACTGCAACTGTTTCTGCTTGTGAGCATTGGTTGGGGGGTGGCTGAATAGTAGGTTTATGCATGACTGCAAGCCTCTGGAGGATCCTACACCTTGAGGTTGGTGGGACTCCAGAGGCACCAGCAGCTTCAAATACCTGTTTGCTGCTTTGTAATGGCATTTTAGCAGCTGCTCTCTTAATCTCATGTATTTGTCTGTCAGAAACCTTCCTCATTATGCCTTTATCTGCACGAACCCGTCTGTGCTCTGAATCAACCACAAATTTCTTCACAGTACGATGATCACACTTAAATTTTTGTGAAATATCTAATGTTTTCATACCTTGTTCAAGGCATTGCACTATTTGACGCTTTCCAGCAGCAGAGATTCTTTTTCTTTCCTATATTGCTGAAACCTGTGGCCTGCTTAATAATGTGGAACGTCCTTCTAAAGTAGTTTTCCTTTAATTGGACTCACCTGGCAAACTAATGATCACAGGTGTCTGAGATTGATTTCAGTGATCCAAAGAGCCCTGAGACAATACCATCGATGAGTTTAATTGGAAAATAAAAAAATTGAATGTTTATGACACTGAAAGCCAATTTGCATAATAATTTGGAACGCGGTGTAGAAGTCCACTCCATCACATCATTTAAATGAAGGAAACAAGCTTTTCATGCAGCACTGGATGATTCCTCTTAGGGGGCAAGAAGTGATTTCTGCATAGAGAAACACTATGAAAAAGGCCATGTTTTGAGCTTTTCGTGGCAATGCCAAGTGTTCAAAGTGCAAGAAAAAAATCTTAATTCCTAAGCTTCTTTTCTGTCCTGAAAGCAGTGAATTATTCAGGCAACAATAGTTCAACTCATGTAGTAAAATGCATCAAGCAGAACTTTTAAAAATCCTCTATATTAGCAGTCACACGATGCTCATGTATGGCTGGTTTCCACAAAGCGGTCCAGTTTGGTTCAGTACCGTTTGGCCCATTGAACTCTGATCTTACCCGTGTTGCTTCAGCTGGTAGCTGCCCAATTTCTCTTGTTGTGGTGGGAAATCTGCCTCTAAAATGAGATCCAGATCATTTGGCTCAGCGCAGTAGAGCTGGTTGTTTGGCTCCCAAACGGCTCTTCATTTGGTACCAGTTTGGCTTTTTAACTGTGGATTAAATAACGACAGGATGGGGGAAAGGACACTGGCACTCAAACAGGAACTAGCTACTGTGGCTCACATTAAAGAACCGACTTCAGAAAAAAAGCAGAATCAAACCTTTACATTATATAAAATGGATGTCAAACACAAACCATATAAATGGTCTCATTTCATTGATGTAACAAGTCCCACTATCTTTTTATTTCATCCTCACACAGAGTGGACTGCGAGCATTTTAAGGTTAACCACAGTGAAATCAAATCTAAACTGTATTATACAGTTTATTTACATGTGTCTCTGCCGGATTAATAATCAGTCTCTGTGGGGCTCACATGTTTCTGCTCTGATATTGCATGTCATAAGACCAGTTCACATTAAATATTCATGGAGCGTGCAGCGGCTGTGTGTGGTGTTGGGATAGGGTGGGTGGGATGTGACGGGGGTGTCGGTTCTCCCAGTAGGAGGTCATCTTCAGGAGAGAGAGGAGGAAGAGGTGCTGAGTTACCAAGGTGATGATTTCTCACTCCAGCTGGGCAGAAACCCGCTGCAGTCTTATTATTACTCAGACAACAATCAACAGTGTTTTTTGATGAATAAATACAGTTTCAGGGGGATCATTACACCCCGACACAACCAGAACTGATATTTATTATCAGAGACCCCGACATACTAAGATTGACTTTCCTCTTTATGTAGTTTCGTTTTTATCTTAATAGATAATTCTGCCGCCTTTCTACCTGCGTTTTTTTAAATTGTTTTATCTATACATATTAGACATAATGCTCTAGTATTACAGAAACAATTGTGATGAATAGAGCATGAGATGAGGTAGTAAGGTTAAAGAAGTTTATTTTAGAACAATAGTGCAAATGATGGTGTCCTGGCTGCGGTTTGCAGTATCACTGGCAGAAAGATGGAGACGCTGAAACAAAAGAGGACAAAATGGAGTTAGACATGGCAAAAGAATTCACTGAAAAATGACTAGATTTAAAGGTTAAAGAGGAGCTAGGTTACCTTAATATTAGCTGTAGTCCACAGGTGTCTGAAGGTTCATCACCAGTTGTGCAACTCTAATCTCTGGATATAATGTGCTAAAATAATTTTAGAGCTTGCAAAATATGTTTTATTGTAAGTGTTACATGTTCTTAATGCATTGAAACTCAAAAATCAAGTTTTGGTTAACCTCAAAATTTCCAGGTCCAATCTTAACACTTTCCATGGAATGACTCAGATCTTGATTGTCAAGGATGATCTGCAGCTGGGACTCCTAACGAGCTGCAGCCGTGAGCGTCCATGAGTGAAGCAGCTGAGTTAAAACTGGAGCAGGGTATCTGGGTTTTTTTCCTCCAACTCTGCAAGTGGCTGGTAATACAAGCACTCAAAACAGAGTAAATTTTACTATTTTTGAGTGAAATCTTTTTGACTCTGGAAAAATGCTTCAGCTGCTGTTTTGTTAATGTCACCAAAAAAAGAAAAGCGAATCATTTTCTGACACCTTAGCAAAAACCTTTAATCAGTAGCTTTTAGTTTGCTAATTAACTTTAATTCTGCTGATTTTAACAATGGATCAATATTTCTAACTAACAGGACTTGCTGCGAAGTTTGTGAGCTCTGTTCAGCACTGATCTGAGTAGATGAGGAAGAAAATCGTCAGTATAAAGAGCATGACAGTCAAAGGTTCCACATTTTGGTTTAATTTGTTGCACAGTGCTTATTTGTTTCCTCCTGCAAGAACTGATGTATGTTTTTGCACCAGTGTTATGATGAAATGATGCTCCGTGATACTGGAAAGCAGTATCAATGAATGGGATGTCATCAGAACGTCACCAGGGTTCCTCTTCCTTCCATTAATTAGGACTTTATTTCCCATGATGCTTATTGCGCTGTGACTCAGAGTCCACAGGGACTAAACGCTCACAAGTTTTACGTGTGTGTGAGTCAGGGTGATCTCTGAGGAGGAAATGCACATTCAGCAGACATTAAACACAAAGGAGAAAGACGTGATCAGACGAGAGAGAGGGCCAAGAGAAACAAGAAATCAAAATAAACCTGTTGAGATTTTTCAAAAATCTCCTTCCACTGCTGAAAATATTCTCATCCCTTAATAAATCACGAAGCAGGACTTAAACTTGTCCAATTATAAGAGCCATTTTGTTTCCTAACACAACTTTTCTGCTACCTTCAGCTAATTTAGCTGTCAGTGGGACGAGTAAGTCACTAAAATGGCGTTTAAGGTGTCAGTATTTTTAGCTGTTGGGACCAGAAACTGGGGCACTATGAAAATCCAGCAATACTGAGAAGATTTTACAAAAGAGCAGTTTTTAATGATCAGATATCGTTCTCTGTTAACCCTTAGGCATCCCTGTAAACCAGGTGTTTTCAAAGTGTGGGAGAGTGAGCCTCCCCTAAGAAGAAATTATTCATTCAGTGGACCCCCCACCCACGAAAAGGATTCAAATTGAAAAAAAACAAAAAAAAAAAACAACAACATTTCAAACATTTATGGCTTATCTTTAAACATTTTTAACATGAATATATTTTGGATATTTTGGTTTGCAAATGTCCTAAAACATCTGCCTTTCCCTCTTATTCAGTTATAATGCCATTAAATTCCCCTTTTTCATTTTTTTATTTCTTTTTTTTTTGGCCATTTTACAACAACTTTTAACCTCTTTTTCTCCATTTTTTTCCACTTTTATACCATTTTTGCCCTTTTTCACCTTTTTGCCCATTTAAACTACCTTTTGCCATTACATACCACTTGTTTCCTCTTTTTGCCCATTTTTGCCACTCTTGACTGCTTTTTGCCCATGTTAGTCACTCTCCACTCAGTTTTTTGTCACTTCTCACCAATTTCTGATATTTTCCGACCATTTTTCAGTTTTTCCTCCCTTTTTCACTCATTATTGCTGCTTTTTGACTATTCTGCCACCTATAACCTATTTTTATTGCTAATTCAAGCTGTTTTTGCCACTTTGCACCTCTTAGATTGTGGCTCTTGCAAAGGTATTTTCAACAATTTTGCTCTTTGGTTGAGGGTTGAGTAACACTGCTCTATAGCATAGCATAGTCCCTATAGTAACTATAAGTCTATCTATTTTGCTCAATGCACAGCAGAGGTTCGCAAAGCAAATCACCTTTTTTTAGGTTTATGGTTCCGCGCCTCCCCTGGAGCTCTGTGACGCCCCCCAGGGAAGGCCTGCCTCACACTTTGAAAACCACTAATTTAAACGACTACACACATACTAATATATCCCTAGGGGACATTTTCTGCACCTACCTTAAATGCTAAAATTTATTATTTATATTATTCTTTAAAACATTTTTTGTTTTTTTTCTGTTATCAATTCCAGCTCTGATTATGACACAGCAAATCTTTGTTCTTTGTCATGATTTTATGTGTTTTTAACCCTTTACATGCCAGCTTGTTCAATTTTCAATTCAGCAGAATGAGGTATTTTCCATATTAAAAATGTAAAGCGGATTTTTTGGGTAATTATTATCAAAGATGGTCATAAGTCATCCGTTACCACCAACATCGAGTTTGGTGCATTATTATTTTTTGTGCAGTGTCAGATTCTCATAACGACTACACACATATATCCCCAGCGAAGCATGTTGGAGTTGTGCTTTAGAGATGCAATTTCAAATATTTAAATGCAAAACCCAAGTTTATATTCATATCAACACCCACAGACTTTTTTTTATTTCATTTCTTTATGCCTTTATTTCACAGAGCTAAAAAAAATCCCACTGTAAATGGGTCTTTTCAGTGCCCTACGGATACCCGCTTGGCCCAAAAAGGTTAACGGCGCCATATACTGGTTAGTAGTAAAAATTACAAGTCTAAGGTCCCCATTCAAAATTGCATCACAGATAATGGTGGTAACAGTGATACATGGTATTGCAAATTTGCAAACAAAAGAAGCAATTATAATGGGTTTAAATGGGCCAGTTTTGTCCCTAAGGGATATATACGTGAGTATTTTTCCTATGCACAATACCAAACAGGTCAATGGAACACAAATTAGTTCAAGAATTCTAAAACAGAATGCAAAGAATGTCCCTGGGTAAACCTAAGGGTTAAAAAGATGTCTAAAAGCTGAAAAACATAGAAAAATGCTCCAGATTGAATGTTTTTATAGCATCCATCTGTAGACTCTGAAATGTTTAGACCTGCTTGGATTAAAGAAACATCTTTACATCATCAGGATGATTTTCATGTTTTTTGTTATGCATGTTTTAGCTAAAATTCTTAAGTCACTGAGCTGTGCATGGTGGCTGCATGGTGGTGCAGGGGTTGGTGCTGTTGCCTCAAAGTTAGACGGTCTCTGGTTTGATCCCAGTGGGACAGGGACCTTTTTGTGTGGAGTTTGCATCATCTCCCTGTTCATCCTTTGCTTCACACCAGGTGCTTCCTACTGTAGCCCAAAGACGTTCTCATTGGTTTAATTGGTGACTCTAAATTGCCCGTAGGTGTGAGTGTGTCTGGATGTTTGTTTCTATATGACAGCCCTGTGAAAGCTGCCCCAGCTGTTCAGACAGCTGCAACCATCGGCAGTGAGATTCTAAAGCCGTCTCATTGCTTCTGAACTGGGCTTTAGATATTTAGACTTCACAAATGTTTTAACCAAATTTAAACACTGGAAACATGGCCATGTGTAAAAATAACAATAATCATATGTTTAGATTACCAATTAGCCTCATAATGAGGTCAAATCTGACTAAAATCAGTGTTTAATTGAACATAAGATGCCAGATTTCACACTGGAGGATGAGGAGTGAATGTTAGAGCTTTGCAGGCAGGAAACACGTAGAGAGCGATCAACAGAGAGATGAAATGTTGCCAGACCAGTCACTGAATTATTCACGCATCCCTTTTCCGCACCTGTCATTTCACCTTTACGTTCCCCCCTCTCCTAATCTCCCTCTTCCCCTTCTCTGCGCTCTCTTTGTGGGACTACATGAGTCACAAACAGCTGATGAACACAGACATTCAGTTCATAACCCCGGTCATGGTTCTGTTTGTTTAAGTAAATAAACCTTTAAAGCCATTACCTTCACTCACCTGTGAGCTCTGGATTGATAAATCCGGTCTGTGGACTGAAATGGGACTGAGCCTCGGTGGTGTGGTGTGACAGCTCTGTGATGGACAGCTGGCTCTAATGGGGACACTCCATTTCTGCCCTCCATTTCCTGAATTATTGAAGGCGGGGCTAAATCCAGGTGATGTGAATGAGCTAAACACTCACCTGGAGGAGACTTGGAAATCATTCATGCATTTTCTCCCTCTTACCTAAACCTGTCCCACACATTATTGAAGGTTTTGATCCAGTTACTTATATATTTAATAGATTGAAGTTTCTTTGAGCATAAACTTAAAGCTCATCAGTTTAAGTTTGGACTCGAGTTCTGACTTTAATTTTTCGTGTGCACTTCATGTCCTTATGTAGCCCAGGGTCAAAGATTTCACTGATCCAGCTTCAGAATGATCCTGCTTCCATTTCAGAATCAGTGTCTAAGGGTGCTTTAACATCAGGGGCCCGGTCCCAGATCAGAGTGCACTTGAGCCCAAAGTCTGGTTCATTTTGGTAGTGTGAATGCAAAAAAAACATGCCTGGGCACCGGGCCCACATGGGGAGGTGGTCTCGGGCACAATTCAAGTGGACTCTGGCTGGGTTCAGATGAGATGTGAATGCAACCGCACTCGGATACGGGACAGAGTACCGTATCAGCTTTATGATGTCATCGTATAAAGTAAACTTCTTTGGTGGTAGTTTGTTCACATTTTTCCTCAATAAAAGGCAGAAATCATCAGAATCCAGTCGATAAACGGTCTGTTGTGACTCATCTTGTGGATGAACACAAGTTGAGGTCAGTGAGAGGAGGTGCAAAGGCAGTAAAAGTCTCCTCAAAAACTGCTGCATCTGCGCAGTGTGAGCCCATTTATTTCTCTGAGCTGCACACGGATGTGCAGATACAAAGAGCGAAGTTGCTGGCATCTTAAAAAGTGATTTAAATCATCCATGGCTGCAGGATGGACTTATTGCCGGGTCAAAACAAAAACAATCTTCACTCAGGTCATGACCCCAGTGGTTGCCACGGAAGCTTCTTCTTTCTCCTCCTTTTGTGGGGCTGTAAACCAGCTACGTAGATACTGCCACCTGCTGTTTCAGACTGAGTACACGCTCAAGTGGGCACGGGCATGGTTCGATGTTGCCAGTGTGAAAGCAAGCCAGTGCAGGGAAGGGGGAGGGGGAGGAATCGTGCCGCAGCACGGTTTGAAATAACTGGGCCTAATGTGAAAGCACCCTAAGACATTTCTTCTACACAGCAAAATCGCTATTGTGAGATTAACACTGAGAGTGTTAAATCTCTAAGCAGGGGTGTCAAACTCAATCACAACAGGGGCCGAATTCTGGATTCAGGACTAACCTGAGGGCCTAACAGGATCACCTTTTTAACCATGAACTGTCAACCTTGTTTCACCAGTAATATGAAAGAAAACTTAGCACTGATGATAAATGATTTTGACATTTAAAAATTTAAAAAGATAAGTTAAAAGGCTCACAATCTGAGAAAAGTAAATTTATTAGTTCAAACAGGTCAAAATATGAGATTGAAATTGAAAAATAATGTTTTTAATGGCAAATTGCTCCTCACTTTTTCGGATTTAGTAACTTAACAAGGATATCTTAAATCATCAAGGATATGTTCACATTTTTATACTTGAGGGAATCTGCAGACCTAATAGTGATGGGACAGTTATGACAGAAATATGAGATCATCTTGTGGGCCGGATTTGGTCCCCCGGGCCTTGAGTTTGACACCTGTGCTCTACAGAGTTGGACTAACACTGGTGCATTAACACTTTCAAATGGAGTTAAATTACACCTTGAGTGTTAAAATCATCACTGAAACATTTAACAGTGAGAATTCAACGCTCCAGTTTTTGCTGTGTAGGCAAATCTTATTAACAATTTTAGGGTGAGGTAATTCACAGGATGCAGTGTAGCTAAAGATAGTAAAAAACTTGTTTTTTACACTGAAAAGCTACAGCTTCCCTCCTGAAAAAACAGTCAGATTCTGTTAAAAAAAAATACTATATTTCAGACCCAGTGTTCTTGCAGTCAGTTATAGAAGTTTCAAGTCATATAAACTGAATTTTATCTGTCTGTATTTTATCTATATTGGCATTAATGATACATCCCTGCCTCCTTTCTCTCCTCTCTGGACTTTGTCATTTCAGTATTTTGATGTCCCGCATGAATACCACTCGCCAACCGCCCCTCTCGTCCCTCTTCAGCCTGACTCCTGTGTTAACATGCACAGGTCATAATCAGGCCTTTCTGGAAAAGGTGCATGTCAGCAAACCCAGAATCTCATCAATATTAATCAGAGGTGGCCGGAGAATGCATAAGCATTCATTAGGGCTCATAAAAACTAATCATGGGCAGCATCTAAGGTCACAGGATGCACACGCCTGCAAGGCAACATGCTGGAATCCCTGCAGGAGCCACTCATCAGCTTCTGTGTCAAGGTTTTTACTGCCAACATCTTCTCCTGCAAGACACCAGAAAACACAACTGACTGATGCTCTTTTTCTAGTTGTTTCTCGACCAATGCATTGCTATAAAACATAAATTCTTTCATCCTTGTTGTCAACATCTTAAAACAGTATCAACCGCTTTATCACCAGCAGGGAAGAAAAAGTGGCATGGAAGATACTTGCAAAAGTTTACAGCTTGTTTTTGCCATATTTTAGACAAATTCCTACTGTTTTTAATTGAATGATACACGGACACAAATGGCAGCAGCAGAGTCAATCATCCAAACCCTCAAAAGTTTATAAAACCAAACTTTATGGTGTAAAACAAGCAGAACTTAACACAGGGCATGCAATGAAAATTATACAACCAAGACTAGAAATCCATAATTAAAAAGAAAAAAAAAACAAAACAAAAAAAACTTTCCTAGGCTTTTGAGAATCATTTTATAGCTTCCAATGTACCAGAAATATCCTATTTTCTTCAAAATCAAAGCAGGTTTTTATCTGAGCATGAAGTAAAATACAATCATCTTAAGACAATAAAACTGCAAAAGCAAAACAAAACAAAAAAAATTCTTAAATTTCTTATCTTCATAGTAAACCATAACTAAGTTAATAACACAGAGAAAGTGACAAAATGTGAACTCCCAAAAAGTGATAATTTGACGTCAGTCATTTTGTACATGCACTCCTGCATATTTCCATATGTATAGCAGTGTTAATCAGTGTTTTTATCAGGATAAGCATCTATATGGTATCTATAATTCGCTGAGCCCCCACCCCCATGACCTGACACGCCAGATGGATTTGTTTCACATATCCATCTGGAAAACCTTCCATAGACGGCGTTTGGGAAAGGGCAGAGCCTTAAAAAAAAAACTCGGAGGGTGATTGGATGGAAGTTCTGTCTGTCACATCTTTACAGGCCAATCAGATAAAAAAAAACATGTGACTTCATAGCCCAAAACCAAGGTGCACCGCTACCGACGAGCAGGCTAAACTCCATAGAGAGCTGCATAACGCAAACCATGACGACTGTAGACATGTCAGTACACAACGTTTTTGAAAAAAAAAAATCAACTTACTGCATCACTGCATTTAGCAGCATCCACCCTAATGTCTCTTCTCGCTGCTTGCTTACATCACGACTCTGCCGCACCGGAAAGTATTGCCTCTCAACGCTGATTGGCCCTGTCACTTTCTAACCAGGCCCAAACAGGTTAAGATGGGAGCTTTGCAAGATGATGGTTTTTACAGCAAAATCTGATGCTCCTTTACCACCACCACGAAATGCACACACCATATGTTCTTAAATCCAAAGCAGAGAAAAACCAGAAGGCAACTAGAGGAAAGTTTCTGTCAGTTTTCTGTGATCTTCTTCTCTCTTTTGGTGCATTTCCATGGCAGCAATACGGCGCCACGTACAGGCTTGGCATATATACTACAGCATTTTCAGTGGTTCTGTGCTTACGTGGATATTTCCTGAAACGATCCCATCTTTACGAAAAACTTTTGCAAAACAAAACGGAAATATATCGTTTTTTTCTCCGTGTGGATCCTTGCAATGGCATTCATATCGTTATAGAAGAATCCAGCAAATATTCCCTTTTCTGCTTTTGCTTCACAAAAGAAATGCAGGAATCAAGTTCTGACATCCTGCACTTTAAATTTATGTAAGTTACAAAAAGCACAATTCACTTTTTTTGTCTAATGCAGTTTTGTTTTATGTTCCTTGTCTATAGGGCCAGTTTGCTGCAGGATCTCGCTCCCAGCATGCTGTGCTGATTTCTAGAAAAAGGTTATGTTAATTTATAGTAGAAATAAAAGTAAGACAGTCTGACCACTCCACTGGGGTACATATTTTTTATATATAAGACATAAAGTCTCTCCTAACTTGTCCAAATTTCTCAAAGTGAATTGAGACGTGGTCGGGTTTGAGCCATCATCTTTTACGTTGTGCATGTTTGCAAAAATCAGGACTCTGCCCTCCTGTGCATCCTCAATCCGGCCTGCAGCTAAACCACACACTGAGACGATGATGTGAACATGATGGAGCTGAGCGAGAGTGTTAATGCGAGCACTTATGTCAGAGCAAACTTTGAAGAAATAGAGGAGAGTTTCAAGTTCAGCCATGCCCTCAGAGCTCGGTATCTAAACTGGACAGACCTTATGTCAGCAGGTTGGTTTAACACCAGCATCATGAGCACACTAACACGGAGAGGCTGAGCAAACAACATCAGCAGCACATAAACAGGTGTAATCAAACGCACAAAGTGCTGAAGATGGTGGAATCTGTGACGTGCATGATAAAAGGAGCCTTGAAGACCAGAGAAGAAGAAAAACAGAGAAGAAGAAGAGGAGGAGGCCTTGGCCTGAGGCTTGTTAGTTTGTGTCTCTAACAGCAGTTTGTTTGAACCTCCGCCTGGCCTCTTTTTCTTATTGACAGCTTCTCCTTCATCACCCGCCCGGCTGTGGGGCCACAGAGGGGGTGCAGGGAGGTGTAGGAAGCTCCTGGGCAGGGAGGCGGCCCGACACACTCCTCCCCTCCCGTCAGCGGTGGACGCTGCAGCTAAAGCGCTGATGGTTAGCTAGCACAGCTCCCTTTGTGCTGAAGCCTGAGGTTTAAAATGCTGCGTCTGCCTCCGCCACACACGTACGTTCACACACACCTCAGCAAAAAAACACAGCCGGCCCGTCGATACACCGCCATCACCTGGCGTTGAGAAACCAGCGAGGTGAAGCGTGCACGACACACAGGAGCGAACACACGTGCAGCCACCGGCAGCGCCGTGACATCAGCGGGGCCCAGAGGAGCCTCCCTCAGCTCTTCTAACACAGATCACCTTTGGTCATGATGTTCACTCTCAGAGGACGCCGCCTCCCCCGGCAGCACTGATGCGGTCATCAGGAGGGTCATTAATTGTGGCGTCCCTCAGGGGCCGCATGGGGGCAGGACGGGGAGGCTGTGTTACACTTCTACCTTTAGGAAGACAGACTCGAGTTTAACATCTGAGATCAAGGACAAACTGGTGACTGAGGGCAGATTTAGAAGGGCACGTACACACTAGGGAACACTTTTTTTTATCACATTTTTAAAAAGTGGAACATTCTTCAAAAAGTAAGACCACTTTATCAAAGTAGGTTTGAGTAAAAAGACAGAGGAAGTGGTGTGTTTTTTTTTATGAAGATCAGAAAATCTTTGTAAAGTAAAAGCATCTTTATAAAAGAGAGGACATTTGTGAAACTGAAAGATGTTTTTGGAAGGACAGTTTCAGCTGATTTTTTATATTAAAATCCCCTGAACGCACACGCTAGACCAGCCTATCCCGAACTTAGAAAAATAAGACTTTACGTTTTTAATTCAAAATTTTTATTTCAATATGAACACCAAATTCTGCCTCGTGGAACAATTTTATTAACATCTTGGTTTGCTGTTCATTTCAATAATTTATCAGTGCCTTCAGAAACATTGGTAGGAAAGCATTTGTGGAATTATCATGAACAACCAAGGAGCTAGCACTCCTTCTATATTTTTGATCAGGTTGCCTTAGTTTTCTTTTTATTCATTCCTTTTTATGCATACCTCTGTAAATGTGATCCTTGCAATGAGAAGTACGAGATGTCATTAAAATGTGTAACAGTGAAACCGTGACACTGGTTTGGTACATCAGACATAAAGATGGTTTATAAATAGCGCTGTCAAACGTCTAAAATTTTTAATCAGATTAATCACAGGGTTTCTGTGGATTCATTTTGATTAATCGTGATTATTCATTTTTAATCTATATTAATCACGTTTCATTTTGCAAGCTTGGCAACGCGTTAGCTGAAGTGCTAGCAGAATCCCGGACAACGTATGCTTCGTGTTAATGTGGTATTTGAAGCTGGAAGTGCTTTCAGTTGAAAGTAAACTCCTTCCTGCAGAATGTGCAAAATATTTTATGTCAGTCGACTGTTTCGTTTTTGTTTTTTGTTTTTTTTGTACTTAAATTTCCCATGGAGAGGGCCAATGTGCTGTTAAGCGTCTTCCATTTCGAGTTGGTTGGTCACTACCAGATCAATGGCCCATTTGTGCATGCGTGGCGGCATTCTTGACAATAACCCTATTTGGACAAACTGCCCGAAATGCATTGCCAGAGACGTTTCAGGGATTTTGAGTCAATCTGCGCTATAGATGGGTTATTTGCATAAAATTTTTTTAATCAGATTAATCATGATGATGGATTAATCCGCATTAATGCGTTAATTTTGACAGCTAAATTTGACAGTTACATTTTCAGGTTGTGTTTTTTAGGTCTGGACTCTTAAAAAAATAGAAATGTAACAGAAAAATTCATGTTTTGTGTTTACTGTAAATGACCTATCATGGCCCACATGCACAAACATAAAATATAAAAAGTAGAGACCAGCGCCGCCCATCAACACTGTTTAATTCTCGTTGTAATTGGAGGAGATATTTTTTATAGATTTAAAGGTCACATATTAAACCCCTTTAAGTCAAGTTTATATCGGTCTCAGAGGTCCCCAAAACATGCCGGTGAAGTCTGTTGCTGAAGAAACACTCTAGTATTGGATTTTTATGTGTCTAAAAACCCCTCTGTTTCAGCCCTGCTCAGAACAAGCTGTTTCTGTGTGAGTTTAAATGTTAATGAGCTTTCTGACTCCGCCCCTCTCAGGAAATGGATGTGGCTTAATGGATGTGGATCTCCTGATCCTCCTCTGAGCTGGTGGCTGAGAGGGGGATCAGGAGAGAAGGGCGGAAGTTTCTTCCAAGCTGGGAGGGCCAACCAAACCTGGGGGCGGGGCTAACTCCCCACATGACATCATGAAGGGAAAACCTGAGAACGGCTTGTTTCAGCACACGTTTTCTGAAAGGTGGAGAAAGAGAAGGAGAATGGATTTTTCTGATTCTTAGGGGAATTGTGGACAAGCCAGACGCACATAATTTTGCTGGAAAAGCCTGAAAAAGTGTATTTGGTACGGAAGGAGTAAGGGCCACGATTTTTTTTTTTTTTTTTTTAACTTGTGAGACAAAAGTGAGAATTCTGAGAAAATCATCAGAATTCTGTCAGAATTAGTGCCTGTTTTCCACGTACAGTGCTTAACAAATTGATTAGATCACCTGTCATATTTGTCTCAGACCATCCAGCATCATGAAATGCTTCAATGCTGACTCTTTCATTTTCAGAGAGCTCTCCATGTTTTACCATTTTGAACAGGAATGAGGAATTTAAAACTGAATCCACCTTTTTATACCCAAATTTGAGCCGGCTCACTGGGCTTCTCTGAGAAGTCAGAAATTCATCAAGCATAACTTTCAACCTCTAAAACTAATTTTTCTGTTCAGGAATGCAAGTAAACAACTATAATTTGACATATTAATCAAGAAATAATAATGTGCTTTCCTATTTTTGTTTTTTTTTTGTAAATCAGTAAATTTAAAAATTCATGGATACCAGAAATAATTATATTTTAGCATTAAAAATATCATTTGGGTTAAAGAGCTTCTACATATTGGTGTATTGACCATTGCAGAAACATAAAAAAATATTTTGGTAATTACCAATGCTGTTAATTTAGGACGGCTGTTGCATAAACCCTACTTTGGGTGGTGGTCTAATAAATTTGTTAAGCTCTGTATGTTTGAGCCAATATTGTTATGTGGCCCATTTTTACCTAAAACTCGCTAAGTTCCATGGAGAAACCATACCTGTCTGTTACGCTGCATAGCCTAGCGTCCTGGCCAACAAGAGAGCCCTTCTTAAAGGAGCAACGTTCACTAAAATCACTGGAGGCTAATGCAACTACTGCTGCTACATACATTATATGACTGAACTACATAAATGCTCTAACCCTACCCTTTAATTTGTTTTCATTTGACCAGTGTAGCTGAGTTTTGTATGTTAATACACACCAAATATAACTAAATTACTTCTCTTTTTTTATGTATATAAATATTTGAGGTAATGTAAGACCTCGTGTCTAACACAGGAGGAGTTGTTTTTTAAAATCTGATATGGACATTTCAGTGCAAAAAATCTGAAGTGGTAGAATGCAAGCAGTAGTAACTGCCCTACCACTTCACTATTAAACTGTGCAACACAGACTTTTGCCCCAACTTTTTTTTATTCCCAGCACCCCTCTATGACCCACTGGAAAAAGGCTCCACAACCCAAAGGAAAGTGAGCTTATTTGTGTCCAGAACTTGATTTATTTTAAGAAAGAAGAAAAAGAAGAAGAATGAGAGGAAATGGTAAAAACTTAGTGAGAATTGGAAAATGAGGATATTCAAATGTTCAAGTCAAGAAAATATGGTCTCTTAAAGTAGAGAATTAAAGACATAATTGTGTGCATGCACTGTGCCTTTGTGTATGTGTGTGATGGGGGGGGGGGTATTTTGTCCCACGTCGGTGCTACATCTGGTACGGGGCAGATATTTGCTGCTTTAGCATTTTAGCATGCTGCTGCTTGCATTGTGTGTGCATGCATGGAGAGTTTCTCTGATTGTGTGTGTAAGTCCATGAGGAGTGAGCTTTTAAAATGTTTGATGACTTATAAAACCTTATTCTTGATTATTATTATAGAGCAATTTTAAAGGAGTAGTCTGCAAAGTTACCGAGTAGCAATGCAATCAGAAATCTTTGAATCTCTGGTAATGATTTTTTTGTCTTGTGCACATGTGTGGGGGTGTTTTTGAGCATGTGTAAGATTAAACGTGTTGGTAAGCAGCCTGTTTTTCCTTATCTCCGCTGTCTCTTCCTTGATGCTCCAGTTTGCTCTTTTCTGAGTGTTTGTGGGTCTGTTTAGGTGTGTGTGACAGTGAATTAGTGCTCATGTGTTGTGCTGTAAATCCGCTCTGTTTGTCTGGTTTCCCCCTCATTAGTGCGAGAGAGTTAACGTTAGCACAAGTGTCCTGCGCTGGACCGTGAGATTAGTAATTAACGCCGAGTCTAACGAAGGGAGAAAAAACAACACCTCGACAAAGTCCGACCATCAAGCAGCCAGACCTGCTGACGGAGACAAACTTATCCACTGACACCTCCAAACTCAGCTCAGGGTGCTCAGTCACATGGGTGGGAGAGAGGTATGTGTGTTTATTTATCATATTTTACTCAGTTTTGATAAATCTGTTGAGCAAAATAAAGAGTAAAAACTTGCTGACGCTCTCGTTGCCTCTTCAACTTTCATGCTCTAATTTCAGATGCAATCAAGATTCCAGCATTTTCAGCCAATCACGTTCCCCGTCTCTAAATTGGAGGCCATTTCTCCTCGATTGGTTCTCTCGCCCCCCGCCCCGTCGGCCTCTTCCAAACCTTCCCCGTGTGGCTTACAGAAATCCCAGAAATCCAAGCGGATGGAAGCTCCCCGTGGTTAATGATGTCACAGGCTGATCCATTCCTGTGTCCGCCACGCTCCCGCTCAAATCCCCCACAATTCCCATATGTGCTCCATGATAAGTCCCATCATGCCTTTCTGCTGACCCTCCTCGGCCCCCTTATTCATCGGGGCCTGTCTCCTCCAGAGCCTGGATTTGGGCAGACTGGGGGCAGGTTTGGAAGGGTTAATAGGAAGCTAAGAGGTAGGAAATGATGGAAGGAGGAGGAGAGAGGAGACATGGAGTTAACCTTGGAAGAGTGTTGGACAGAGGAATGAAAAAGGAGCAGGAGATGTCCTCCGCTCTGCACAAAGCTGGAAATCCTTTTATTAGCCCAGCTGGTGTGTAATGGGAGGAGGAGACTTATGGCTATAAACTTTATCTCCTGGTTATGTCTGATATTATTTCTAAGTCAGACAGTCTAAACACCTTGAAGCTGCTCCTATGAATTCATTTATACCTGATAAAATTACAAGTTATTAACACTCAGTTAGAAAAACGACAGTTTTGAGCTGAAGGCAATCCCAGAATGAAAGCCAGGAAGGCTAAATGTTTTCTTTGTCTTTCGTTGCCTCTGATGAAGTCCAGAGAAAACTGGAGAGAGCTCTGAGCGCTAGTGCTGCTGGGAAACAGAGATGTGCACAGATGTTTACAGCGGTGTGGCTCTCCAGCCTCCTTCAGCTGTGGAAAACCAAATGCTTCTCTGACCAAGGTCATTATACATTTGGATTTTTCTTTAGTTTTAATCTTATTTGCACTTTCTGTGTTCAATTTCAGTTTATTTTTTCTAGCTTTTACTTCTGGTTTAGGGTTTGTTTTTATTTTTGCAAAAATGCTTTTAGTTTAGTTTGTATTAGCCCATGTCCAGGCTGAGTAACCTTACAAAGCAGATGGATACTCCTGTTTCCTTGTTTTTCACTGGCGAATCCATCTTGCAATGCTCTTGTATGAACTGTTTGGGTCCGGTTGGAAGTAACAGGACCAACCGGCGACAAGTGGCAGTACGTTCAGGCAAGGTGGAGTCGTGACGTAAGCAAGCAGCAATAAGAGGCCGGTGCAATTATGGCAGAAGACATTAGCGTGAATGCTGCTAAAGCGCCAGTTTTATCAGAACTTGTCGACATTTCTTCGTTAAAAGAAGAACAAAGAAAAGCAGTGAGTTGCTTTATTTTCAAAAACGACAAAAGTCGTTTACTGACATGTCTACAGTCACCGTGGTCCACGTTATTCTTCGGTAGCTCCCCACGCACACCTTGGTCGCGGCAATGACGTCACATGTTTTGTTGCTCTGATTGGTAAAGATGTGACAGAAAGTTCATTCAATCACACTCTGAGTTATTTTCAAAGCCTCTGCCCTTTCCCAAACAGTATTGAAGGTTTTCCAGATGGACGTGTGAAACAAATCCATCTGACGTGTCAGGTTACGGGCTAAGTGAACATCATCCATTTGTCAAAAAAGTTCAAATAGACTGCTCTTCACCTATCATTTTATTTATTAACCCTTTCACTGCCAAAAATTGCAACAAGCAACATTACTGTATTAAACAGGCTCTAGCTGCAAATATGGTGCCTAATGTTGTTACCACTTTACACCAACCATATTCCAACATATCTAGAGTGTTTAGACACAAATGTTAGATTTCATTTTACAAGGATCTATTGCTTTTGGTTAAAAGTGGAGATGTTTCAGTGTTATGGTCAGAAAGGGGTCATCTTAAAGGTCCAACCTGTGTTAGGTTTAGACCATTCCACTGTAAAGAGAGTCTGATTCTGCATGAACAGCGTGGGTGTGTTTCTATGTTTGTTTGTGTGACCAGGGTCACTCATTCAGCCTCTACCTGCCACGTTGTTGGAGGACCGAGAGAGTGAGAGAGGTGTGTCTGAATTATTGATAATAAGTAGATTTCAATCCGCCGAACATGTCCCTCCTGATGAGCGTCCTGTCAATCAGTCAGGACCTTTCTGTCATTGGATGGAGGGGGTTGTGCAGGTGCTGATGGACCAGACATGAAAGGAAAAGAAGAAGAGAAGACAGGAGGGAAATACGGTAGAGAGGTTATGATGGTTGGTTGAAATCAGGCCGCCCCACCCCCCACCCCCCACCATTCCTCCTCCGCTCCTTCATCTCACCTGGAGAGACTCAAGCATAGCTTTTCTCTTCAGACCTCGGGGACGTCAAACCAAAAACACGTCTGGAGCGGAACACTGTGAACCCAGGCCGTGACGAGGAGCTGAATTAGAGGAGGAAAGTGGCTAAAAAGCTCTGAGGAAGTTGCTGACGGAGGCAGTTGTGTGGATCAACTCTCTCAGGTGGCTGCCAGCTTCACTATGTTCCTTCCAGGCCTTCTCAACTCTGTAAACTCTAAGAGTGTTTGCGTAGAGGCGGGGTTGATAATGTCAGCAGCCACCGGCCGTCTCTCAGACCAAATGGGCCTCAGCTGTCAGCTGTGGTAGAGCTAAACTGAGTTTAGGGGAGATTAACACAGAATGACATCCTGTTTGCTTCAGTCTAATCCTAATCTAATCTGACGGGGCTGCATGTGGGGGAATGTTGCGCTCACTTTGCCTCCCCAAAAAGCTTGTTTTACATTGGTTCATTGTGTCAGACAACACAAGGAAGTTATTTCAACTCTGCTGGGTGAATTTGGGGCTGTGGAACCAAGTGAACATGGTTAGACGGATGGATGAAAAGTTGCATGGATGAACAGTTAGAAAGATGAAAGGATGGATGGATGACCAGATGAATGGCTATTCACGCTAGTTAGATTAAAGGCCCAATGCTTGGCAATGCTGTAGGATAGATGGATGGACAAACGACTAATGGAAACATTCAATACCTGTACCTATGGTGAACTGCAAGGTTCAACTTAAGGTCCACCTTTATTGTCTTTTTATGAGCTTCTCACTCTGTGCTGACGACACATTGAAACTGAACGCATTTTAGTACAATGCAAATACATTCAAGAACTATATATGTGTACTACCAACCTCATTGCTGGTGCTTGGTCGGGACATTTCACTCGAGTTCTCTTGAGTCTCTGCCACGGACATCTTCATACTAGGCTACATACGTCTGCTATTTCCTTGCTGGAGTGTGACCTGATTTATGTCGTGCGCAGGGGCGATACGCAAAGCAGATGGATTTTTTTTTGCAGTTCCATTTAGTGCTCGAGCAGTTTCTCATTTAATATTAAAACTGTCCTCAAACGTTACGTTATGTTACATTCTGCAATGACAATAAAATGATTCTGATTCTGGTTGTGTCAAACTTCAAGAGCGTTTGTGTTTTCCTAAAGCTTATACTCAGACTGATGAGATGTGACGATGCTGTCAGGCCAAAATCTACCTGGAATTGTGTCTGAGCTGGACTTGAACCAATGCAGCAATGGGCAAAAAACTGTCTCTAAAGGAAAAAAATGGATGTTTTTCTTATGAGTATGGGTGAATTGGCTTACATGCCTTGATGGATAAATGTATGGATAGTAGGATGCATGGTCAGATGAACGTTGGATGTACCAGAGTAGCAATGGATGAATGACTGAATATCTGGACGCAGAAGGAGACAAATAAGAATCGGTCATTGGATGGATGTCACATTCTCCTGGATAATAGAAACATGGCAGAGAGACAAACGAGAGGATGGATGGATGGATGGATGGATGGATGGACAATAAAAGTAAAGCTCCACAGAGTAAACACACCAAATGCACATGACTGCTGTTGCATTACACTTACACATGTACTTCGCTCATTCAACATGTAGTGACTTAAGTGCCCCCCCCCCACACACACACACACACACACACACACACACCAGCCCACACAGACACAGGGCGTGGTGTGAGTCTGATATAAATTTTTCACTGTGGTGATCTCGGCTGTAAGTGGCCGACCCTCGACTCCTCTCCCCGCCGTCTCTGCTGGGAGCTTCTCCACACATGTGAAACACTGCTAACAGCTACCCAGGGAGGAACAGGAGGCTGTCTGTGACTCCGTTTATTTCAGCTCCTCTGGCTCCAGGAGAATAATGAATAAATAAACTATTACTCTCACTCCTTTGGTAATCATTCCTAGAAACCTTTACTACATTCACTACAGCCCTTAAACAGCTCGGTGATGTTTAAAAATGAAGGTTTTGCAGATGTTTGAGTGGGACGTCTGCTTCTTTTTGGTCTCTCAACACTTCCTTTCAGGTGAGTGGAGCTGCTGTGTGTCCTTGACAGTCCTATTGAAAAATTAAACTCCCTCTCAAAGCCTTCCTCCCCCCTCCTTTAGCTCGTTCCTCCCCTCCTCATACACCCATCTCCCCCCCGTCAACCCTCCAGAGCACTAAGAAATGTCAAAGGTCAATTTGCTGGGATTTCCAGCTTGTGTTGGTCTGATGGTTTAGAAAGTCATTCTGTAGAGAAAGATGGAAAAAGGCATTAAGGTGAATATCCAATAATATTTATCCATCAGATTATAAATATATAAATCAGTGTTTCCCACAATGGCAGCCTACTATATTATATATAAATAATATCAATAATTTACTCTTTTTCTTTGAACCAATGAGCATCTTTTGTGTTTTTTAATGCTATAATAACGTCCCTGCTCTAGTCTTGTGTCCCTACCTTGGATGAGTTTTTACCTTTGACCCTCAGACTGAATGCCGTGCTTCCTTCAGCTTGTCTGATGTAGGACATGAATGCTGTCTGTTTTACCTGTAAGAAGTCACACCTGTTTACTTTTCTGACCCTGTGTTCTTTGGGTTCATATTAAAGACAGTTTTCTGACACATTCTGATACTGAGACTGCTTTTTTTTAAGATACTGTCATGTTGAGTCTGTCTACAGAAAAATCCTGTTTTTAATGATCTGGGTGGATTATTGCTGTTTTATAGCAGAAGGACAATGATTCTAACTGAGAGAGAACCAATAAAGCTCTTTCTCAATACGCTCTTTTCACCTATGAAGCAAAGATGGCCGTACATCCTTGAGAGGCTGTTTGACTCTAAGTGGCATCTGCTTTCTTTTTTTTTAATTGTTCAGTTTTAAATGATTTCAATTAATAGAGGTGTAACAGTCCATAGCGGATTAATAATCCAATCAGATGGATAGAAAGTCAAAACATCGATCTGCATCGATGCTTCAAGCTTTTGTTTTGAAATTCCCCCTGTTGATGGTTTCCACCTTGGCAGCATCCTAACTAAGCTAATGTTAGCATCAGCTGCTTAAATTTAGCGGCTGAGGGAGAGAGGATTTTCTATGGAAGCCCATTTCTGCCACTCCAAAAAGAAAAATGTGACAGTTTGGCAGATCTTAAAAAACATAAGAATCCTGAGGCATTATTATGAGATAAACGTCATTATGATATAACAGGTCAAAATTATGAAATTAAAAGTCCTTATAATAAGAAAAATTATTAATATAAGACAAAAAGTCAATAATATGAGATAAGAAGTCTAAATTTTGAGAGAAAAAGTTGATATTTTGAGAGAAAACATCACAATTATGAGTTAAATAGTCAAAATTATGAGACTGAAGTCCTAATTATGATATAACAGGTCAAAATTATGTGAGGAAAGTCATGATTATGATATAACAGGTCAAAATTATACGATAAAAGTCATGATTATGATATAACAGGTCAAAATTATACGATAAAAGTCATGATTATGATATAACAGGTCAAAATTATGAGAGAAAAGGCATGATTATGATATAACAGGTCAAAATTATGAGAGAAAAGTCATGATTATGATATAACAGGTCAAAATTATACGATAAAAGTCATGATTATGATATAACAGGTCAAAATTATACGATAAAAGTCATGATTATGATATAACAGGTCAAAATTATGAGAGAAAAGGCATGATGATGATATAACAGGTCAAAATTATGAGATAAATATCAAAATTATGATATAACAGGTCAAAATTATACGATAAAAGTCATGATTATGATATAACAGGTCAAAATTATGAGAGAAAAGTCATGATTATGATATAACAGGTCAAAATTATGAGATAAATATCAAAATTATGATATAACAGGTCAAAATTATGAGAGAAAAGTCATGATTATGATATAACAGGTCAAAATTATGAGATAAAAATCAAAATTATGATATAACAGGTCAAAATTATGAGAGAAAAGTCTTAATTATCAGATAAAAAGTAGAAATTATGAGATTAAAAGTCCATTATGAGTTAAAACGTAGAAATGAGATAAAAAGTTAAAATTATGAGAAAGTTATAAACAGGAGACAAAAAGTCGAAAAACTCTGATAAAATGTCAACATTTTGAGAGAAAACATTGAAATGTTGAGAGAAAAAGTCATGATTATGAGTTGAAAAGTCAAAATGTGAGATAAATTTTCCTAATTTTGAGATAAAAAAATGAAATTATGAGATTAAGTCATAATTATGAGATAAAAATTAACAATTATGAGATAGCAGGTAAAAATTATGAGATAAAAAGTCATAACTATGAGAAAAGTTATAAAAGTTATGAGATAAAATGTCAAAATATGAGATGAAATTTCCTCATTTTGAGATAAAAAGATGAAATTGTGGGATTAAAAGTCATAATAAAGAGAAAAACTTAAAAATTATGAGATAAAAATTCTGAATTATGAGATAAAAAGTCAGAATTATGAGAAGAAAAGTCAAAATCATGAGATGACTTTCCGACTGTTACACCACTAGTTGCAACAAAAATTGATTTAAAAAATGAGGAAAAGAAGATCTGTGAAATCCTGCCTGAGTTAGAAATAAAGTTGTGAAAATGTTTCTTGGCTGTAAACATTCATAACATCCAGCCTCACTCTCATTGGTTGTTGGCGGTTGTGTTTTAATGTAGAATCATAAATCTCAAACATGTTTGTTGTTTCTGATTAGCCATCAGGGAGGTCCTGACACGTTAGGGAGCAGTAAAATAATCATTTTAACACCACACACTTGTACGTTGATTACCAGAGGGGAAAATCGGGCCTAATCTGTGTGGCCAGCCTTCACAGGCCTCAGTGCTGGTCATTTTAAATTCATCAGGCCTTTAGTGACAGTTCCCTTAGTTTTTAATGCAGCTGACCTCTTCCTGTGTCACTCATACATGATGATAAGAGCCCTCCACACAGTCGCAGCTCAGAGTAGTGGTGTTATGATCAATATATTGTCTCTCTGTGAGGCTGTAAGCTCCTCACTGCTTTCAGAGAATATACATTTGTGTAAGTGTTCTCTCCCTGATGCCTGCCATGCTCCTTGGTTTCACTGACATCACTTATTCATGCTGCTGCCGTCCTACACACGCCCTCTTTGGATCATTGTCAGCACACAGCTTTAGTAGTGATTTTAGCCCCTATTCTAATCTGAGCTGTGTTTGCTGTGACCTGTGGTATCTCAGACGTGGTCAAATATTGGATGTGAACACAGACAGCAGGTCAATACCAGTCAATGCACTCTGTTATAAATACCCAGATTCATTTATCACTTGATCACCACTGTTTTATCATCCCTCTCTGCACAGGAACATAATCTCTCTTGTTTCCCTCATTATCCTGGAACAAAAGCAGGAGGTTGATTCCTGATTGCGGACTTGAGTCTGTCTCATGACGTCTTTTTCCTCTTCCTCTCAGATCTACGTCTCCAGCAGCAGCAGCCTCTCTCTAAGCCGAGGAGAGTGGTCTTCTTGATCCTGCAGAAGCCGTTTGAAGAGTTTTGGTACCTCTGCCGGATCTGACTGACAGCCGCGCTCCGCTGCCCGGCGTCTGGCCTGAATCCTCGGCTTTGGGCCTCTGCAGCCGGCTCTCATCCAGGCCTGATCCCACAGAGGAAAGCCTCAACGCCGTCAGGACGGATTTGACAGTCCTCCCTCATCCCAGGGATGTCCAAAGTGCTTTCACAGTGGGTGAACAAACCCCCCCAACCTCTCTCACCGCTGCCCCCGCCTGCTGGAGTGTGACAGGCAAGTATGTCTTCACGTATGTGTTTATATGACTCGTTCTGTTTTGATGCTCTGCTTTTGAGGGATTTGGCTTTTTTATTTGGTCTCATATAGATGATAGAATACTTCATTGTCATTGCAAGGATTTCCAATGAAACATCAGTGCTCCTTTCACTGGTACAGAATAAAAAAAGTCAAAGTTAGGTTGGGCAATGTAGAATAATTTCGTTTCACAACTTTTTTTTGGTCAAATTCTGGAATTAATGTCTGGATTCTTACTTTATTCTTAGCATTCTGACACCTGTTCAACTGCTTGTTAACAGAAATGGCTAATCGGCCAATCACATGGCTGCAACTCAGTGCATTTAGGAATGTAGACGTGGTCAAGATGACTTTCTGAAGTTCAAACCGAGCATCAGAATGGGGAAGAAAGGGGATTTAAGGGAAAGCATGGATCTGTCCTGCCTTGTATCAATGGTCAAGGCCCCCTTAGAACCAACTGAGCATTGCTTAAATGCCACAGCCTATGTGAGTATTGTTTCTGACCATGTCCATCCCTTTATGACCACAGCGTGACCATATTCTGCTGGCTACTTCCTGCGGGATAATGCACCATGTCACAAAGCTAAAATCATCTCAAACTGACTTCTTGAACATGACAGTGACATCACTGTACCCCAATGGTTTCCACAGTCACCAGATCTGAGTCCAATAGAGCAGTGTTTCCCAACCATTTTTCCTTGGAGCCCCGCCCCCGACATGTACCTAAGAAAAGCTGAGCCCCCCCCAGAACCAAACAGAGAAGAAAAAGTGACGCACTGCCACCAAAAATCAACATAGATTTTATTTATTTCACTGTGCATGTTTTTCTTATCAAAAGACCTTTGTATAAACAACTTTATCATAGTTTTAGCCAGTATTATAAAATCTTATTTTGGCAGCCTCAGAGCAGACAAAGCCTTGAGCCCACCCTAAAGGCCCGAATATACTCAAGCATACTGTGAGCGGAGTGGACTCCGTGCAGAATGTCCACAGGCATCAGAGCTTCCATAGTAAAAACACACTGCCGCGTAGTAGTTTCCTGTAAAATTTCCGTGAAATCCTACATTTCCCACAATCCTTGCGCGTTGTTTACATTTTTCTGTCATGGCGTCCTACACTGATGAAACCTGTTGGCTTTGCAAAGCAATGAAATTAAGAGACGGTGGTATGTACAGCCATTAAATGCCACAAGAGACAAGGAAGCGGAGTATACCATGTTGGTGAAGGACATGCAAAGTATTGACATGGAAAAGCATTTTACTCAAATGATCTAGTTGGATGCCTAGCCCCACTCCTTTTCCACTCTGGGAGTCACCGCTCATCCGTCAACGCTGCACAGAGGAACAAAAGGCAGGTCGGTGTCACATTTAAAATTTTAGCTTTGCGCGCACGGGCCTTGCGGACGTCCGCTTTGAGTGCACGCTGACCTCCAAGGAGTCCGTTCCGCGTACGTTCCACCCAAGTATGTTTGGGCCTTAAGACCTCTCTATCACTCTATATTACTCACTCATTGTCCCATACATGACGTACTGTGTAGAGGTTTGGGGAAACACTTAAAAAACAAATACATGCAGTACATTGGTCAGGCTTAAAAGACTGTATAAAAGTCAGTTGGTTTTGAAATACACCATGGAAAATCTAAGTTAATATGAAAATGTTATTATGCATAGATTGACTCATAAGAGTGTAAAAACCTTTTTTTTTTCTTTTTAAACTTTTATTTTGAGCAATTTTGTGCCTTTATTGGATGAATAAGGAAAGGGGATAGAGTTGGAAACAGGGACAAGAGCGATAAAGGGCCTCAGGCTGGATTCGAACCTGGGCTGTCCGCTTACATGGGGCGTGCCTTAAACCACTAGGCCACCTACGTAAAAACCTTTTAGTGATATTTGAAAGGTTTCTTGAAATTCAGCTGTTTCCAGTACCAGTTTCTTTTTTGTTGTTTTTTACTATTTAGATTTTTATAATATGGAACAAAATCTTAGGAATGTTTCCAACACCTTGTTGAAACTATGCCAAGAAGAAGGCAAAAGGGGGTCTAACCCGCTACCAGCAAGGTGTACCTAATAAAGTGGCCTGTGAGTGTATATACAGTATAATATAAATGCACCAGTACTAAGGGTGGGACATTATTTGTATTTGCTATAAACACAATCACACAATATGTTTGAATTGAGAAAAAAAGGCAAACATGTACAGCTTTCATGCAGTTTCTACACCCCAGTCCAGGTGTTTGTTAACTACTGGTTACATCCAGAAGCCCCGCTCAAGCTTGAGCTCATCTGAGATGGACTGGCCTAAAGAAGAGTCGAGTCCACTGGGATAAAAAAGAGAAAAGGACTATCTAGATTGTTATCAAGGCAATGTTTAAAAGCCAGTGTCTGTGATGGCTTAGGGGTGTATTAGTGCCCATGGCATGGGTCACTTGCACATCTGTGAAGGCAACATTAATACGGAGAGGTACGTACAGGTTTAGGACAACATATGCTTCCATCCATGTCTTTTTCAGGGATGCCCTACTTTGGCAAGACAATACCAAACCAGATTCTGCACAAGTTACAACGGCATGGCTTCACGGGAAAGGCGAGGCAACTAGACTGACCTGCATGCAATCCAGACCTGTCTCCCGTTCAGAATGTATGGTACATGATTAAGTACAATAACAACAGAAACCAAAACAACAGTGTACATGGGAAACAATTCCACTTTCATTACTTCAACAATTAGTGTCTTCACTCCCAAAACACTTAAAAAGCGTGGTTGGAAGAAAAATCAATGTAACACAACAGTAAACATGCTCCTGTCCCAACTATTTTGGAATTCATTGCAGGCATTTAATTTTGAACATGTATATTTCTCAAAAAAAAAAAAAAGTTTGTCAGTTTGAATCTTAACTATGTTGTCCTTGTTCTGTATTCAGGATGAAAAGATTTGTAAATCCCTGTATTCTGCTTTAATTTCCTTTTTTACACAATATCCCAACATTTTTGGAGTCAGGGCTTGTAGGTTTTTTTTTTTTTAAACTGGGGGAAAAATTGTATTATTATTATTACCTCCTGTGCACCTGGCTGATTTCACAAACTACCTTCAGATGTGTCTGATGATACAATCTTTTGGGTTCAGGTTACCCAGAGTTGGTCAAGGCTTTCTGTTGTTGGGACTTTTCCCAGCTGGATCTTTACTCAGTGACCATGTGTGACAGGAGACAGACAGGACATCGAGCGGGTCAGGAAGTGGCTGCAGTGTGTAGACACAGGGCTGGGGGCTGAGCTTCATTGATAAACCTCCTTCAGTGGCAGACGGGGAAAGAAGCGGTGCAGGCTGCAGGACCAGGAGGGAGACGCTATAGATCCAGTATTGGGACAGGAGTCCAGCCACTGCCAGCCATTGATCAGGATCACGATCAATCAGGAAACCATCGAGCAGCCTGCTCCAAAAATAGAGAGAAAGCACCTGAGAGCTAGCAGTGAACAGGGTCAGCTCAGAGTCACAGCTGACCGCCTGGAGACATCAAACCCCGCCCCCCTCGCTCTGATGGCCTGAGGCAGGAAGTGGATCAGAGTGCTGCCGTGAACCTTACAGATGTGTTTCATAATGGAGAGTACAGGTTTATGCCACTTGATCTCTGACCCTCAAATGTTATTGACATGTTTCCTTGTTCATGGGTCAAATCCTCCTCCCTGGAGCCACAGATCCTCTGGCTTAATGCAGCGAGTGGAAACAGCTAGAGTCAGAAAACATGACCACAGGTCTCATGTTGGGAATCTCTGGTGACCTATAACTTGTTTTTATTTCTCAATAATAACAATGTGCATGCATTTTTGGCATCTTGTCTAGATATAGTTCTATATTAGCTGTTTAGGTTTGCCTTCACAAGTCTTTATTTTTTGCCCATTTTTCCCATCTTTTTGCTACTAGTTGCCCACTGTAGTCACTTTTTACTCATTTTTTTGTCACTTCTTACCTATTTTTGCCACTTTCTGCCCTTTCTGCCACTTTTTCTTCCCATTTTGCCCCTTTTCGCCCATCTTTGCCACCTCTTATTTTTATTGCCACTTTAACCATTTTTTACTTGGAGCATGTTTTCCTGTTTAAAAAGTTGAAGCAGAACTTCAAATTCCTGCTCCCTCTCTAACTCACCCTCATAGAGGTGTCTTTTCCTCTTTATTTTCCTAAACTCCCAGACTAACAAAAAGAAAGCGTTAGGAGGTTGTTCATAAATTCCTGGACACACCTGTGTTATAACAGAGAGAGGAAAATGTTCTCCTGAAGTGAAATATCACTTTAAGCTGCTTCACTTTGTTTGGAAGCCAGCGAGCCGACGATGGTGCCAGTGAGGAGTAAATCTTCTCCGGCTTGTGTGTGAAAAGCCTCGGATCGAGGAGGGGGAGGTCAGAGGCAGCCTGCTGGGGAGGAGGAGGGCCAGAGGAGGCCGGTGGTAAGACGCCTCGGTCCTGCCCGCAGGAGATAAGTGTCCGTCCCTCTGACTTCATACAGCAGACCCTGAGAATATGTACAGTATGTATATGATATGGAGATGCACAAACAGGCGCACAATATCCAGATTATCTTCTGGAAGAGGTTTACACAGACCTCACATCCAGAGCCCAACACACATTCTGACACACATGAACGTATCCACAGATAGCGTTAAACATGGCGAGGACAGCGTGCATCCGGCGGTGGCTGTGTGGAGAATCGGCCTGACTAAGCTCTGAATTTACATGGCTAAGCAAAGTTGTTAACCCTGAGAGGCAGGGCCAGAGAGGAGCTAATGGGATTTCTCTGTTAATGAAATTTATGAAAGAGAGTGAGAGAAAGAGGAGAGGATGGAGAGGGAGGAGGGGATGGAGAGATAGAGAAAGTAGTCGTAGTAGAAGAGGAGAGGTGGGGAGGGTCCATGCAGCTTCTACACATTGTTTCTGACAGTAGACTCATAATACACACGGGGTTATACACCAACTTTATGGAGAGTTTTAAATTCTAAAAACTCTAATGTAACAACATAAAATGTGTTTGCATTTCAAAAAAAGGAAATGCAATCAGGGTTGGGATATAAGTAAAATGTCCTCATGTGTGTCCTTAAATGTCACATCACTATGGAACAAGCTTCCTGTAGACCTTTTGCACATGATGCCAAAGAGAACAGCAGAAGGCCCTTATTTCTTTCTGGATATCAGTGCTAAAAAAATACTCCTATCCACAGATTTATTTCAGGAGTTCTCCAGTGTAGTGCACATTTTGTACACAGAAAGTTTAAAAAGTTGAAATGTCAGAATAAAGTACATAGAAATCCCTTTATTAAAGGGATAGTTTGGCATTTTTAAGTTGGGTTGTAAGAGATACTTGGCAATAAGAGTGGCATTAGCCTTAAGAGATTTCAGAGAGTGTCATGGTTTGTTACAGTAATGGTTCAGTAATGCCCCATGTGTAAGTGGCCACTGGCATTTTTTGTTGTTGTTGTTGTATATTCATGTTCTGTGGTTGAGCGGCGCTCCCCAGAACTGGTATAAAAGTCGGGTGTGTCGTTACACGCCAACTTTGATTATAGCCAGGAGTTCATTGTGTGTGTGCGGGAAGTTTTGGAAGGTATGTAGCAACAAATAATCTTTTAATGGGTTTAATTCTGTTGTTTTTATGCGTGTTTTGATTGTATTTGTGTATTTGATCACGAGCAGTGAGTAAACGGAGGCATGCCTGTCGCCAGTCAAAATTTGCACCCTTGGCAGGCGAGGTGAGGTAATTGTTTTCTAAATTTTTAATGACCATTCATACTTTGTTGTTACATTTAAAAGGAATGCAAAATTGTAATTTACTGACACTGTTCTCTTGATCACATTTTAATTTGTTTGTTACAATGACAATGCTTTTGTATGTTTTAGTTTCATACTTCCATGCATCCTTTACGTTGACATGAATGTTAACCAATACATCCACCGGGGGGGGGGGGGGGGGCCGCCCAGAGTCAAAAGTTTATGACAACAACAAACTCAAAAACAAACATGGCGACTGTGGAGGAGGTATTGATAATGTACCTCTTGCATAAAAGACAAAAGCGGAGGCAGCGTTTCTAACCAACTCGCACAACTTTCCTCAAAAAGTTCTGCCATTGTTATTTCTTCTTCGTGTCTTACTAGCAGTGTTGATTTTGACATTACTTTTTAATTTAATTTTAGTTACAGTCTTTTGCCAAAAATATCTTTTAGTTTTAGTCATAATTTATTCATCTAAATTGTTTTAGTTTTGGTCGAGTTTTAGTTGACGAAACTTTCCAACATTTTAGTCGACAAAATTTACAATAAATTTAGTAGACTGATTGGATCTCTCCCCAACTTACCCCGCCACCACGCAGCAAAAGCAGTTGTGATCAGATCTCCCTCGTATCTCATCCCACCTTTCCACACAGCCATTTAAGTAGCTGTGATTGGATATATGCCTAACTCGCCCCTACTTTCTACATGACGAAATTAGGTTGATTGGATAAAGTCAACGTCAAACATTTTCGTCTCATCTTTTTATGTTCTTTTTATGTATAATGTCAGTTAATTTAGTTTTAGTTTTTGTCCAAGTGCGCTTGTTTTTATTAGTTACTGTCTCATTTTCATCAGGGGAAAAAAGGCTATTAACGAAAACTATAACGAAAATAATTAGTCAACAAAATTAACACTAGAGCTATGTATCGGGTAGTGACAGCCACACTGCTCCCACGCTTTCCGGTGGTATTGCTCCGTTTGGCCAGTATCCGTAAGCTTTATGAAAACATGCAGAAATACGGACGAAATGAGCGCGGAGCACGGACAGAAGGCCCCGTCCGTATCCAGATCCGTATTTAATGTTGAGCACAAATGGGCCTTTAGCTGACATTCCACCATGTCTGTCTTAAAGTCGGCTTGAAATATGACAGTGAATGCTTGACTTAAAGAAGACGTGCTGGTCATACTGGCAGGAAAACTCGGCTATATAGCGTAGCAGAAGGGCACAATTTCTCTAAACAATTTGGAGAATTTTGGGTAAAAAAAGGGGCGAAAACAATGTTGGCCTGTACGCGCTATCGAAAAGTTTTGAAGCGTTTTATCAACCAACAAGCTCCATGTTCAAGTAGTTGCCTGCAGAGCTCACATTACTGACCAGGACTGCAATTTTCTGCCACCTCATTTTGTCCTGCCACTCTGATTTGCCCTAGAAATTTTGGAAGTTTTTCTCTTTCCAAGCACTTAAAACGGGGGCTTCTGAGATGAATGTGTTATATATCCCATGTAATGGATAGATGAAACAGTTTATCTGGTGTGCCAGGGTTGACTTGCTAACTCTCTTTAAGAGTTAAAGAGCCTTTCTATATCACACATATTTGTAGCATGTGATGTCTTCTTCTTGCTACCTAAGTTGAGTACTATCTTTTCAAACGTAGAACTTCCTGCTACTAATTCCAAAAATGTAAGCAAAAGAAGAGGGTTATATGAGGAGTTTAAGTCGTGTATATTTCCCTTAGGAAAAATAAGACATAGGGTCTGTTCAAACAGTCTTCTAGATAAAGTTGCCGTGTTGGTTGATGTCAGGAGTTCACTGTTTGAGTCGGCAGCGGCCCTGTGGCTGTGTGAGTTGGATGTCGACCTCTCCACATAAACCCCGCAGCAGCACGTGAAGGTCTCGTTCCCCTTGTTTGCCCCGGAGTGAGTGGGCAGAAGATTGTGATGAGCAGGGAAGAAGAAGAAAAAGAAGAAGAAGAAAGAAAGGGGCAAGTAAAAGTGAGTGAGGGTGTGCTGATGCTGGGAGGAAATTTACCCCCGAGTCGGCACATTCTCCTGCACAAACACTCACACATCTACGTTTTCTGGGTTCGGTTTGCTGTTTTAGTTTGATGCTGAGGCAGATTTCTTCATGAGCCCCCCTCCTCACCCGCCACACCCCCAACCCTCCACGAACACAAACACACCTAGCACCCCCCCCCCCACCACCACCACCACTCCAACCTCACCTCTTTGCCCCTCTCGCCCTCCGAACCCGGCACAGTCAGCATCGGCATGGCGACGCCAATCGATGCTCCGCGCCCCGCTGAGCGTGTCCACACAAGGCCGAGCGAAGGGCCTCTCCGCAGGGGATTGTGGGAAATCTGATTTATGATGCCCGTGGTGTTGCTGACCACTAACTTTTTCCTCCCTCTCTCTCTTCGTCTTTCCTTTTGTCTCTCCATCTCTCTCCGCTCCTGCTCTCCGTGACTTACCTGTTTAACTCTCTCCTTCGCTTTTATGAAAATGAGAGCGAGCAAAGAAGAAGAGGGACTAAAGTGAACTCCATGTTGAGGAAACAAGGCCTTCTTTAGGCAGAGACCAGAGGATAAGGAGGGGTTTGTTAGGGAGGATGGCTGAGATAAAGAGGAGCAGAAAGAAAAGATGATTCCATTTCACAGGGATCTGCGTGCAGGAGGAGGAGGATGCAGAGAGGATTTTTTACGGCTGCTTTGGTGCTCAGCCTCTCTCATCTGCTGTTGTCTCTGCCCTGAAACTGGTGACGTTTTAACCAGTAGCGGAGCATATATGCACCAACATAGACGAGCACTCCATCCATTCTGCTTCTCAGTATCAAAGGGGCATTTCTGAGCAGCACTCCTTTTAGAAACCCTGTGATAAATATCAGTCATGATCAGAGGTGTCACTTTGTCACTTTTAAGCCTTTTTGCCACTACCCAACTTACCACTTTTTTCTTGCCACTTTAAACTCAGTTTTTGCTCCTTTTCACCTATTTTTTGTCACCTTTTGGGCCATGTTTGCCACTTCTTTATGCCAGTTTTAACACATTTTACCACTTCAGCCCATTTTTTGAACTTCTTTTTGGTACTTTTATCCCATTTTTGCCACTTCTGGCCCAGGTTTGTCACTATTTTTTGCCAGTTTTAACAAGCTATTGCAGCTTAGTAGGACACAATGCAGCTTAGTTTGGCCATTTATGCCAACCTTTTGCCACTATAACCTTTGAAAAAATTGTTGCCATTTTTTTTGCTACTTTACATCCATTTTTGACAACTTTTTTTGGCCCCTCCATCTCACTCTATGCTGCTTATGCCAATTATTGTGACTTTTTGCCACGTAATTACCATTTTATCACTTTTTTGCCGCTTTTGACATATTTTTACCCTTCAGCCCATTTTAAACTAATTTTTTGTACTTTTATCCCATTTTTGCAGCATTTGGCCCCTTTAAGCCACTTTTTTAAATCAATTTATGCCGTTGTTTTGCCTCTATACATCCATTTTTAACACCTCTTTTTGGCACTTCCATCCCATAGTTGTCACCTTTTTGTCACTTTAAAGTTTTGTTTTTTTTGGCACTGATCATTTTACCACTTTTTTTCCTGCCACTTTAAACTAATTTTTGCTCCTTTTTACCTTTTTTGTCATCTTTTGGGCCATGTTTGCCACTTCTTTGTGCCAGTTTAAATAAATTTTACCACTTCAGCCCATTTTTAAAATTCTTCTTGGTACTCTTATCCCATTTTTGCCACTTCTGACCCAGGTTGCCATTTTTTTTTTTTTCCAGTTTTAACAGACTCTTATGGCTTAGTAGGGCACAATGCAGCTTAGTTTGGCCATTTATGCCAACCTTTTACCAGTTTTAATCCATTTTTGCTGCTTTCCCCCCTCTTTTCACACTCATGTAGTTGTTTTCCATTTAAGTTTCTCAGTTTTTTCCTGTCTTGCATCCTGATGTTTGTGCACATCATTGCTTAGCTTTGAGTTATGTAGTTCAATGTTCCCATCCATGTTGTTAACATTAACTGAAAGTTAACTGTGTTTTGATAAAAGGGGTTTACATTTTTAAAAAGGCTATATTGTACGACAGCATAAATAAATAAAAAACAATTTGTTGCTTTGATAAGAGAGTGACAAGAGTGGTGAGGTTAAAATAAAATATTGTAAACACAACTTAACTTTATGATGAACCATTATTTTGCTGACCTCCACTGGCCCCCAGTTTGACCCCCTTATGGGCGGCCTTGATCCCAGCTGACCCCTCCCAAATGCAAGCTACCTACCCTGATGTCTGGTCCAGCCCACCTGGTCTGGTACATATGGGCCAAAAGATCTATAATGTACGGAAGCCCCAAGTGGACATACTGCACATCAATTCAGACTTCTTTTTCTGTGAACTAATAATTCTGAGTTATATTTTAATATTTTGAGATTACCATTTACCTGCTTCTGTCAAGAATCAGTACACCCTATCCCTAGATATGAACATGCAAAATGTATGGGTAGGGCTAAGTGGTAGGGACAAAGGGTGTGATGGGATTCAGCCTGTATACACTATAAATGACAAAACTATTTGGCCACACCTGTTAATTATTGAATTCAGGTGTTTCAATCAGACCTGTGGCCACATGTGTATAAAATAAGGCACCTGGTCATCCAGTCTCCATTTCCAAACACCTGTGATTCTAAATGGGTCGTCCTGAAGAGCTCAGTGGCTTCAAGAGTGGTACTGTGATGGATGCCATCTATGTAGTAAGACAGTTTGTGAACATTTTTACCTCTACTGGATATTCCACAGTCACCTGTAGGTAATATTATTAGGAAGTGGAAGAATTTGGGAACAACAGCAGCTCAGCTATGAAGCTGAAGACCACATAAAATTACATTGTGAGGTCAATGACTGCTAAAAACATGGTGAGCCAATGCTCTGCTGATATAGAAGAGTGAAGTTCCACCGGCATTAAGAGCTCTAAAACTGTGTGGCAGGAGCTTCATGAAAAGGTTTCCATGGATGCCAAAAAAAAAAAAAAAAAAACCCTTAAAACATTTTATCTGTTAATACAAGAATGTTAGAAACACATTAAAAACACATTACTTTTATTGTATTTGTGGTTCAAATACTGGTGTAATTATTTCATTTCACTTCTCAGAGATTGATCCAGTGAGCGTACAGTTCAGTCAATCCCTCATGAATGATGGAAACACTGATGATACTTTATCCTAACAAGCGTGCATCAGCCGCCCCGCCCCCTCTGCCTCTTGATTGATCTATAAAACCAACCAGTTACATCTGTCAAAGCAGATAAATCAACCAATCACATGCATGGATGTGTTTAATCACACATTAGTCTAATGCCTATCTCCTGCTGTTTGGGGAGCTGCGTTTACTGCAGCCCAGCAGGCCAATCTTCCGCCCCATCAACGCCTTAACTTTCTAATTTACTGTGTTCTTGAAGTGGAGGAGATGGGGAATGAGCGTCCTGAGGAGGAGCGGGCCCCTCGCACAGCGGGGGCTGGGAGGCCCCCTGTAGCCGTGACACACACTCAGACAGTCTAAGTATCAATCTGATGTCTGAACACTCGTCTGCAGAGAGAGGGACATCTCTGTAATGGGATTATTATGTTTGAGTTTCATGAGGAGGCCTGGGTTAGGGAGCTTCTTTAAAGGTACAATACGCAGAATTTTCACTATGAAATGTCTTAATTAGAGCTCTCCTAGATAAGATTTTTTAATCATTATTCTCAGAATTTCTGTAGTCAATCACGCTCTATTTCACCTTGTTGCTACCTTTCGAAATTCCCTTATCCTGCATTAAAAAATGATTTTGTGTCATTTTGGGTTTTGTCCTGTCTTAAACTAAAGGGTGATTGGCTTCCTGTTTGGATACAGAGCTGCTTTTATTTTGAAAGAAAATAAGGAAGTTAAGGTTACAGTTTAAAAATGAATGCACTACTTATGGATGTTAATCAGTTGTGATTGATGCATTAAAGCAGACAGACCTAGTCTATAATAATTGTAAAAGTGTATTTTGCATAATATGTGAGCTTTAAAATCACATTTAACCCCATGCTTACATGTCTCTTTCAACACCTTCCTTAGCCACAGTGATGTGAAATACTGTAAGTAAAATAATCCACCACTGCTCCTTAATGTCTCATTTGACTGTAAAACTTCAGAGACAGCTCAGTGGACAAGTCATAAGTCATCTACACTATGAGATATCAAACATTTACCTTTATACTGTCCTCTTATTTCCTTTAAAATCCATAATAAGTTATTTTCTCTGTAGTTGAGTTCATTTTCTAATCTTCAGTCTATGTAAAAAAAAAAAAAAGAAGCAGGTCTGTAATAAAACAGGAAGTCAGCATCCTTAGTTAAAGACAGTAGAAAAATCCCAAATGACACAAGAACATAACCTGACACGTCAGATGGATTTGTTTCACACATCCATCTGGAAAACCTTCAATAATAAGTGTTTGGGAAAGGGCAGAGCCTTTGAAAAAAACTTGGAGTGTGATTGGATGAACGTTCTGTCTGTCACATCTCTATGGGCCAATCAGAGCAACAAAACATGTGACGTAGCCGCGACCAAGGTGCACGTGCACAGCTACTGAGGAATAACGCAAACCATGGCGACTGTAGACATGTCAGTACACGACTTTTGTCGTTTTTGAAAAGAAAACAACTCACTGCTGTTCTTTGCTCTTCTTTTAACAAAAAAATGTCGTCAAGTTCTGATAAAACTGGCGCTTTAGCAGCATCCACGCTAAGCTCTTCTGCCATAATTGCACCGGCCTCTTGTTGCTGATTGGTCCTGTCACTTTCTGACCAGGCCCAAACTGTTCAGACAGGAGCTTTGCAAGATGGATTCGCCAGTGAGAAACATGGAAACGGGCGAATCCATCTGCTTTGCAAGGTTAACAAGAACAGTCTTAAATGGAAAAAAAGGTGTAGTTGGAATACTGGTGGAAAGGATGCTGTTGTTTATGATTAACTTGAAGCACGTGTGGTCGCTTCCTGTTGTTCCCTCATGTCTAAATATTTGCTTGTCTTGGACTTTCTCTCAGAAGTACGTCACTTTGGACAAAACTGCTGTTAAATGGCATTAAAGCATTGTTGTTACATGGTTCTGAGATTAAACACAATCAAAATTTTCAGCCTAATGACAGCCTTAATTATAATACAATATATGATTATCATCGAATCTTCATTCATTCTTTTCCAGTTACTTGAAAAGGTTGAGTACCACTGCTAGCAGACTGAAATCACTTTGGTGACTTGCATGAAGAACACTCAAAGGTTTTAAACCAACTAATTTTTACCATTTCATCAAATTAAAAAAGTATGTTTTGGGGCTAATTCATACAAAACCAACATTCTGCCTCCTTTAATCTGCATCCTCATCTTCAACGCTTAGCTGCATCCCTATCTCTCTCTCTCGCTCTCTCTCTCTGAGTTGTAATTCTGTAATGACTGTGTAAGGAAGATGTATATTTAATATCTCATCTTGCTGTGCTGATGATGTGGCATGTTTTGAAACATTGGTTTCATAACTATATCAATACCTCATCTCTTTTTCATGCCGTCGATGGCCGTCTGTGTTTGGAGGAAACATCCGCCTCAGAGGCAAACAGAAGCACTTAGCTCGGCTTATTTCGATATCTGATTGAACTCTGCTGCTTTATGAAGACATCACCACTCATGGAGATGACACCGTCGTAAAGCAGTGAAATGTTGGCGCTGGACTACCTGCCTGAATTTCACAGGACATTAAGTAGAGATCTGCAGATGGGAGACTGTTTTAGGGAAGTTGATCAGAGTTGAACTTCGTCACGCTGGTGCTGTTGTCGTTTATTAAATCTACAAAGAGGAAAGTTTGTTTTCATATCATCTGCTTTGAGACTAAGTAGCTCTGACATCTCTGCTACCCACAATCCCCTGCGGGAGGAGCTGGCTGTTAGGGATATTTCCCTGGCGACGGCTTGTGCTTGGGCTTTACACCGTGTTACAGCAATTAGATCTCAATTAGCTGAGAAGTAAACACACACAGAGGGAGAGAGACGGAGGGAGAGCTGTTAGCTGGTGTGAAAAGGGCCCGTTCTCTCTGGGGTCTTGTTTGAACCTGCATGTCCCAGGTGTATGGACTGTGGCCCGATGGGCCGGATTCAATCTGAGCATACAGACGCACAGGAAGCTCACCAAGCCAGTAAGACAAAGAGGAAAACAAAAACATGCAACCATGGTGCTGCAGCACGAAGCATTAAAGGGCCTTCTCTTTGAGGAGAGTTTAGGGAAAGCCTCCCTTCTGTTCCTCCTGCTTTCATTTTTTCCACACTACCCAGTATGACTTCATACCAGGACAGGAGGGGAACTATTAATGACCATGAAAACAGCTCTTGAAAGCCAATGAATTAGCCAAACTTAATGTCCATCATCAGGCGGATCCAGATTAACGGTGAAAATTATTAGAATGTGGCAAATTGTTTCACACTGCGAAGAGACAAAAGAGTGAGATGATTCTGTGGCTCTCTGATGGTTCCACCCATCCTGACTGAGATCTTTATTCGGCACCAGCTCACGGTGCACTGTGCCACGCTGGTGAGATGGAGGTCAGTGCTAATTCAGACTCTCTTACGTGGCTGAGAGCACAAACTCCTGCACTCTATCAATAATGTTCTACAGTTGATATCCACATAAAACACAGTGCAAGAGTGAGAGAGGAGGGAGCAGCAGATGCTGCTCTGAATATCATCTATTCAAATGACTTGGACTAATGGGAAAAAAAGAAAAACTCTAACCTAATGGCAGAACAAAGTCGGGCGTCACTGTGCGAACAAGATTCGAACAATATGAGCTTGTTTTTCTTTTTAAACATGCAAAAATTTGAATGAATAAACAGACTCAGTGTGCAATGGCCTTAAGAGTTCATGTCCAGTTTGTGCTTTTCAAAGTAAAAGCCTTGTTTTACTGTTTTGTAGAGTAATTCCCCTTGTTTGCACACGTGCGATGCAAAGCGTCGGATGCAGTGGTGTAAAGCACGCCGACACTGGACTCTAGAGCAGTGGAGACACGTTCTCTGGAGTGACGAATCGCGCTTCTCCATCTGGCAATCTGATGGATGAGTCTGGGTTTGGCGGTTGTCAGAACTGCGCTTGTCTGACTGCATTGTGCCAAGTGTAAAGTTTGGTGGAGGGGGGGTTATGGTGTGGGCTTGTTTTTCAGGAGCTGGGCTTGGCCCCTTAGTTCCAGTGAAAGGAACTCTGAATGCTTCAGCATACCAAGAGATTTTGGACAATTCCATGCTCCCAACTTTGTGGGAACAGTTTGGGGATGGCCCCTTCCTGTTCCAACATGACTGTGCACCAGTGCACAAAGCAAGGTCCATAAAGACATGGATGAGAGAGTTTGGTGTGGATGAACTGGACTGGCCTGCACAGAGTCCTGAGCTCAACCTGATAGAACACCTTTGGGATGAATTAGAGTGGAGTCTGAGTCGTCCAACATCAGTGTGTGACCTTACAAATCTGCTTCTGGAAGAATGGTCAAATATTCCCATCAACACACTCCTAAACCTTGTGGAAATCCTTCCCAGTAGAGCTGAAGCTGTTATAGCTGCAAAGGGTGGACCCACATCATATTAAACCCTATGGATTAAGAATGGGATGCCACTTAAGTTCATATGCAAGTCAAGGCAGGTGAGCGAATACTTTTGGCAATATAGGGTACTTTCCAGGTCTATTTTTAGAACTAGCGGCTGCAAAATCGCATCAGTCCAGACAGCTGGAAAAACACACAAAATATCCGGTCAACACAATGCACAGACTCCTGATAGTAAATCATCACTATATCAACACTACGTCTCATCCTGCAGCATGAGCAAAAGGTCAGCGGGAGGTCAGCAAGCCATTGACATGGAAAAGTTACATTTTGAGGTAAAAAAGCCACAGGATTTTAACTTCATAACGTACTCACCCATGGCTGCAGCAATAAAATCATGGAATCATGTCAAAATGACAGCAACTCAACCTCAACAAGACAAAATAAACTGCATGAATTCACACTTCCCCCCTGACCTCTGCCCTCTTGTGCAAAGCTGATCAGGGCTGCGCTGCCTTGCGCAACGCTTTAGAAGTGCTTCAAGTGTGCGAGGTCGCTTGCCTTCAGTCAGAGCAAAGCCATGACGCTGGAGTGTGGCACAGCCGTAGTTTGTGGAAACTGTGAGCTAGTTTGGGCCATGAGAAAAATATTAAATGACAAAAACAGTCTGTTCTGTTCTCAAATCAACCAAACAGAGAGAAGGAAACCTAAAACCTCGTATACGGGTGCATGCTCAACTGACTGAGCTCATCCAGAATTATTTGCTAAGAGCTGCATGCAGACACACATCAGCTTGAGGCGGTTGGGCTGTCTAACTTTAACTTTCTTTGTATGTTTGGCCTCTTCCTATCCCTTCATTTTTCCTTCATAGATAACGTGCTACTCTCCTGCTGTAATTCTTCTATTCTCTTTCCATTCTTTTTCCTCTTTCCTGTTTTTTTCTCACCAAATTCCCTCGCAACACTTCTCCTTTCCCCCTCTCAGACCACTCCCCCTCTGTCTTTTCCTTTTCTCTGCCTTCATCTCCTTCAGCGCTCCTTACTTTGTCATCCTTTTGATGCCTTTTCCTGACCTTCATCCTCTTTTCACTGTATTTTCCTCCCTCCTCTTGCTCTCCTATCCACCTAGTTTACATCCTTCTCTCCTCTTAGATCACTCCTCTTCTCTTTTTTCCATCTCCTCCTTTTCTTCTCAACCCTTTTTACCTTGTTGTCCTTTTACGTTTTCTTTTTCACCGTTTTCCTCCCTCCTCTTGCTTCCTGTCCTCCTAGTTTGCATCATTCTCTTCTCATCTTTTTCCCTTCTTCTTTTAACCATCTTCTGTTCACTCCTAAAAGACTTATCTTCCCTGTTTCATCATCTTCCGCCCTCACTCTTCTTTCTCTAACCTTTCTTATCCCCTCCTTTATCACTTGTCCTCACCTTCTTCTACTGATGTCCTTTTCTTCACCTTCTTGTCTCCTATCTACTCCACATCTCCTCTCTCCTTGTCCCCTAGCCTTCCTCCTCCCACTTATCTCCCCCTATCTTCTTCTCCTCTCCTCCTCTCCTCCTCTTCTCCCCTCTCTGCTGGGTCGCTGTGCTTGTCGCGGGTGATAATCCGTGTCACGGCGGCTGATTGGGGATTAGGACTAGCAGTTTATTCACGGCAGGGAGAATGATACAGCGCTTAGTGGCAGCGGCTCCCGCGGCAGCCGCTCTCTGCTGAATTAGCAACATGTTTGAATGAGATAAAAGGGACAGCTTACCCCACCGCACTCCTCCACCTAATCCCTATACAGCTGTGAAATGAGCCGGGCCAGCCACACCACACCTACACCCACGCTGCCTGTCTCTCGCCCTCTCTCTCACACACACACATGCCCGCACTGTTTATACTGTACCTGCCTGCACACACACATGCACACACACACAGCAGAGGCTAATTCAAACTGGAAAGCACATACCTCCACCAAGGCTGCACAAACCCTCAGTGTTATTTCAATAATAGCAAATTTAGATTTTATTATGTGACTCTGGAGCTGAAAAAGTCACATTTACTCACAATAATGTGAAGAGGATGACCCTGACTTCAGTGTTTCGGACAATATTGAATTATGCATGGTATTTTAGAGTGAAGTTTGCAGCAGGATGAATCATGCAGACTTTCAGAGCAGAAATATTGCTTTTGCATTGCACAAAAGTGAGTTTCAACTGCAACTTTATGTGCAAGATTACGTGTTCTGTCGGCCAAAAATTGACAAAAAAGACAAACAAACAGAACTTATAGGTTGTTATTAAGAGACGTGGCTTTAATGACAATCACAGACTCCGATTTTCGGAACCCTCTGAGACCGTCATTATCGTATATGACGAGAAGAGACACAGGTAACATAAAGTTTAACAACTTTTGAACCACAAATCACAGCCACTTCCTTTTTATTCCTCTGGAAGCCTTCATTTTTCCCCTTTCTCATGACACTATCCATACCTTCACAGCCCTTACAGATGCTTTTCTAGGAAGCCTGGAACTTGGGGGATTTTCCAGGGTCTTTAAAGATTCAAATCCCACCAATAACTCTGACATTAAACTTCTTTTCATTCATTTTTTTAATCAATTTTTAACCATTTATGCTGCTGTCTTCTCATAAGCCACCATATTGTTGTCCTACATTGGTTGTCACATGGGCTGTGACAACCAATGGCAGCCTGTTCTATCATTTCTTCATTTCCTGACAGTGCACATGGCCTGAAAAGCTCACAATGGAGAGAAAAGGACACAGTGAGCCTGTGATGTGTCCCTCTGTGTCTCTGCAGACAGGAACTGCTTCGAATAACGTCACAAACTCAGCCCATTCAAAACAGTGCAAGGACTTGTTTTTGTAAATATGTGAATATTTTGAGTATTTTTTGTCACAGAATGATTTTTTCCACTTTTGGTCCTAAAGAAATGGGAGAACAAGTGCTCTGAACAAACTGTCAGCTGTTACTCTTGCATTTGTTTATATCCAGTTTGAAGCTAGGGGAGTGCAAACCGGCCTTCAAAATAAAAGTCTGTTAACACACCTAACCTTTCAATACAAGATAAATATATTCCTCATACAGTCCTTTAAAAAAATGGATTGTTGACAGTGTGTGCTCATTCATCTCCTGCTCCTAGTCTTTTCTTTATCCTATCCCAACTTTTTTGGGAATGTCAGTCAAATTCTGTATGTTTTTGAAAAACTATTAAATATTATTAGTTTGAGCATTAAATATCATGTCTCTGTCCTGTATTCAGTTGAATATTGGTTGGAACAATACTGGCAAATGAATGTTTTCTGTTTTAATTTAAGTTTTACATGACATCCTAACTTTTTTGGAATTGTCTTGTATTTGTACATACATACATGGGCGGTGCTGGACTGGTGAGGAACAGTTGATCCTGGCTTTTGGCCAAAACTACCCCCAGTAAGACACAACATGATGGGACCATCCCAGTTCAGCCCCTTCAAACGGTCAGCTGCATTATTTCCATCTGTTCTGACTGATTCCTCTGATTCCATTCAGAGTCTCCTTAAAAAGCTGTTGCCACTTTACAACAATTTTGCCAAATTTCAACCAGTTTTTTCATCACTATTCCCACCAATTTGCCAATTTTATCACATTTTTACCTCTTAAAACTACATTTGAAACCCTTGCCACCACTTTTTTTCTGCCTGTTATTGCCACCTTTAAACCAACTTTTGTCACTTTCTGCCAAATGTTGACCAATAATTTACACTATTTAACCACTTTTTACCTATTTTTATGCATGTTTTCCTACCTTAACCACATTAAACCCATTTCTGCCATTTTCAGCCTATTTTTCTGCCTGTTAACTCATTATTGCCAGTTTAAAACAATTTTTCATCCTATTTCACCAAATTTTCCACCCATTTTTGCCACTTTTTAAACCCCTTTTACCACTTAAACCCATATTTGGCATATTTGCTTATTTGTTGCCACTTTTATCTTATTTTTGCCACTTTACACCAATTTTGCCAAATTTCAACCAGTTTTTCATCACTTTCCCAAAAAAATTTTGGCTTTTTTTTCACATTTTGGCCACCCTTTCCACCACTTTTTTTCTGCCTGTTTTTTCCACTTCTAAACCAATTCTTGCTACTTTCTGCCTAATGTTGCATCGGTTGACCAATAATTGCCACTATTAACCACTTTCTACATATTTTTACACACATTTTTGCTCATTTTAACCACATTTCACAATCTAATATGCCTGTTTTTGCCAATTAAACCAGTTTCTGCCTATTTTCTGCCTCAGTTAACCGTTTTTTGCCAGTTTTAAACAATTTTTCGTCCCGTTTCACCAAATTTTCCAGCCATTTTTGCCACTATAAACCCATTTCAGACCAATCTGAAACCTCTTTAACCACTTTTGATACCCATTGTTGCCTCTTTATCCCATATTTGCCATTTTTGCTTAGTTTTTTCCACTTCTAACCCATTTCTGCTACTTTTAAAATACCATTTCACCTCTTTTCCTTCCATTTTTCGCCACATTTCCATTTTTAACCCATTTTAATGCTGTTAAAGGGATTTATACATTTTTGGGAAGAGTATTTACTATGGCACAAAAGAAAAGAAAAATATATTTGCTTATTTAATAAGATTTATTATTCAGGTTAAGTATGAAATATGGATATCACAGCTTAACTGTACAATGACCATGATTTTCTGGTCCCATGGTTTATCCCCCCCATGGATGGCCTTGTCTCAACATGGCTTTTCTAGAATGTGCATCGCTGTGGTCAACCACCTTCAGGTACAGTGGGGGTCCCCAGTCTCTGGCACCTTTATTTATTCTAGACATTGGTTGCATGTTTGAGTCCCAGCTGAGGATCTTTGATGCACATCAATCAAACTCTTCACCACCCATGTTTTCCTCTTTTGCAGCTGTCTAATCCAAACATGCAAAGGTCTACAATGTTGAAAAAATGGGTTTATTATAACTTTGGTCTTTCAGATAAACAGTAAAAAAGAACCTTCCTTCACAGTAACATATTTTTTCAATTAATTGTGCAGAAATACATAAAGCAGATCAGCAGTCCACCTATTTGGCGTCCATTATGATGGCATGTTAAAGTTATAATCACTTATGTCCACTTCTGTTGAGTTTTTATAGTAATAACAGTCATGGCTGCTCACCATAGCTCCAGTTTCCAGTGTCCATTAGTATTTATTTCACAGAAATCCATGGACGGCTGAAACATGAGTTGATCTGTTCTTTCTTACCTGTGATTAAGCTCCAAAAATAGCCCCTTCCTCCTCAACAAACGACAATTTGAGAACCACCAGGAGACAAAGTGCGGTCCATTTTGTTAATGGTTTTGGCCGGAGGGGATTGGCCATCTTCACCAATAAGCCGGGCCGTATATCTCACTTCATTTGGCTCCTGTTGTGTCAGCAAAATAAGGCAGGGAAATAATAATGTGGGGCTATCTACATATGGAGAAGTAATGAAGGAGAGAGGAACGGAGCAGAGGGAGCAGAGAATTACAGCTGATATTAGAACCAGAGGATTTTCACTCCTCTTCTCTTATTCCGAGAGGTGACCGAAGGTGATTCAACAGAAAAAGGCATAGCAAAGCATTTTCATTGTCACAGTCCTATCATACTGCATTTTTATTGAATTTGCACCATGTTTGTGGCTTTAATTTCAAATTCTATCATCATGCTCTAAAAAGATTGTAACTGTGGACGTCACAGATTTTAGTTTCACCATGACTGACGAGAGCATAATCCTACTCATGATGCAAAGATTAACGCTGACAAGGAGAATCTATATTTACAGCAACTTTAATAAAAATGTGAAATTATTTCACAAACTGAGAGACAAAATTATGACAGGTTTTACAGGAACATCTGCCCTGAGCTGCTAATAACACTATACAAGTGAAAATTATTAGTGATTAAGCAGAGCTTCTCAACACAGTAAGACACCCCAGTAACTCATGGTGGACGGTCCCATTTTGCATTTATTTAAGATTTATTTTTGGGCTTTTTATGCCTTTACTGACAGAGGAGGACAGTGGATAGAATAGAAAAAAGGGACAAGAGAGCTGAAAGGAATCAGGCTTGAACCAAGGCTGCCTGGCACCCACGTACATGGGGCGTGGCCTAGCCCCTAGGCCATCTGTGACCCTAGACCAGGGGCCATCAACTACATTTGTACAAGGGCCAGCTTTTGTCTTGACAAATGATGGGGGTGGGGCCTTTTGAATAAACGAAACTAGTAAAGATGTTTAGCTCTGATTTATATATTACTGCGCTTGCATTTGGATTTTTTTTTTTTGTAATTTTTTGGGCAATAAGAATGAAGTTAGTTCCTACTGCCCATACCACAGCCACCCATAAGCTACATATCTTGGGCTGTCATGTTGTCAGTCACTGGGTTTGATACTGATATACTGTGTTGTGATTGGTTAAAAACATGTGCAGGAAATATGTCCTTTGTTTGGATTCTCAGGCAGGACAAATGTAACCTTGCAGAGCAGATGGATACGCATGTTTCTGTGTTTCTCACTGGCGAATCCATCTTGCAAAGCTCACATCTGAACAATTTTGGCCTGGTTAGAAAGTGACAGTAGCAGTACTTTCAGGTGCAGCGGAGTCGTGATGTAAGCAAACAGCAACAAGAGGCTGGTGCAGTTATGGCGGAAGAGATTAGCGTGGATGCTGCTAAAGCGGCAGTTTTATCAGAACTTGACGACATTTCTTCATTAAAAGAAGAACAAAGAACAGCAGTGAGTTGTTTTCTTTTTAAAAACAACTAAAGTCGTGTCCTGACATGTCTACAGCCGCCATGGTTTGCGTTATGCAGTTCTCTATGGAGTTTACTCCTCGGTAGTAGCCTACGTCACGTGTTTTGTTGCTCTGATTGGCCTGTAAAGATGTGACAGACAGAATGTTCATCCAGTCACACTATGAGTTTTTTTTTTCCAAGGTTCTGCCCTTTCCCAAACACCGTCTATGGGAAGTTTACCAGATGGATGTGTGGAAAAAATCCATCTGGCATGTCAGGTTGGGATAAATGCATTTTAAGTGGAAAGCTGACATAAAACTGCAGATTTCATCAGGCCTGGATGCTGAGTATGTGTTAATGATGCATCATGGCTGACAGGTAGATTTTTATAAAAACAGAACAAATTTTTAAAAAGTCTTAAGAATAGTGATCTTTCTTGGACTTGATTTCATATGATTGGAGATTAAAAAGACTAAAAACACCATAAAAAAACAAAAAATCTTTTTATCCTGCATTTTCTAAGGTTCAGTAATCTTTTGGGGCTGGATGGGAAGCTATGGAGGCCTGATTTGGCCCCTGGGCCACCAGTTGGAGATCACTGCCCTAGACAAATGTTTAAAAAAAAAAACATTTGCTAAGAATAAGAAATCTGAACCCTCTTAAAGTCCTTGTAAAGTGTTAAAAAAAATCTGTATTTAGGTTTGTTGTATGACAGGCCACTGTGTTATGAGCCACCATGCCAAATTTTAGTCATGAAAAACATCTCTAAGTTTATCAAATTAAGCTTCAAAACGATGAAAAACGATAGAGTAGAATCTTCTCTGGGGTGGTGTGGGCGTGTCTGTTGAATGAGGTGAAGCCACGCCCACTTAAGAGAAATACAATCCTCTCAACTAAAAAAAAAAGCTTCTGATTAGAGAGAAGCTGCCTGGCTCTGTGCCAGAGCAGAGACAGAAGTTGGGGGATTAAATTTACTGTTTTCTGGTACAAATATCTTTGTTATGATACGTTAATGACCCTTAGGCCACCATGGCTGATAGATTTTCCCTCTTCAGATTAAACTAAGACAGGAAAGAGGTCTGAAACCAAAACTGAATCACATAGATCTCAGTGTTTTAACACCCTTATTCCAACCCAACTAGTCTGTTAAGACACAAAGTTTGGATTTACTTTACACGGTCTTTAAATTGTTTTTATTGTTTTCTGCAGCTGATGCTGGCAGTGCTTTTCTGCACTCTTAATTTTGGATTGCAGTGTTATGCATTTCTAAAATCAGTGATTTAAGGTCCAGCAGATCTAAAGAGGTAATGCAAGCTAACCCTGAAATAATCATAGAAAAAAGTATTATAGAACATACATGCAAACCTTTTTTTCTCACCATAAAACATGCAGAAAAGCCAAAACGAGCGCTGGAATACACAATTGCCACCTCAAATTTCCAACATGCTGATTTGGATTGGGCAATTATGATTAGATGAGCCATATGTGTGCTGAAATATGCTTGGCAATTTGTTCAAAATTTTACTTTTCAAATTATAGACAAGGGCAATGCACACAATTTTTCAGACACTCAAAGATAATGCTTATTTCATGTAGATCAACTCCCATTAAACGACTAGTTATTCCAAGTCTAGATAGTGGCTTATTTCTAATGGTGCAAAGGAGAAGATGGTGTATGAAAGTACAAAATAGAAGCCAAAAAGAAGTTTGACTATATGTTGACTAGAGGCAAATCTGACCAATCAGATTAATCTATCTAAGTTCAGTCCATGTCACCTGGTAGCTGGAAACTCATTCAGGGCGGTTTTATATTAGGGATCCAGGCATGGGTCCAAGTATGCTTGACCCCAATGGTCAGTCCATTAGATCAGTGTGAACACATGTGATCCACACTCAGGCACTGTTCATGAGAGTGTACTCAGGTCTGGTCAGTGAAATTGTGAGCAGTCATGCTCGAGTACAGGGTGGTAGAGCAGTACAGACAATTCTAAATGTGTCCTGTCTCTTCATGCGTCCATGCAGCACGGACCCCTTGGTATATTTGCTGTCTTGATCCCCGTCCATCCGTCCGTCTCGGGGCTCAGAGGCCGTGTCGGTGTCACCTCGCCGTGCCTCCGCCTCACAGTCATCTTTAGTTACCAGCAGATAAGCACTTTTCCCCTGATTGGTTTAGCCAGCGTCTCTTAATATCATATTGATGATAATTTCCCTGTAATGCGCCATTTGCACTAATTGTGATGCAGGGAGTGAGTAATGGCATGTGACTGCGGCCGCTCCCCAGCCACTCCTCAACACTTAATTTCCTGATTGTCCCAGAGAGACGAGACGTGACAAGATCGCCATAAACAACCTGCCCCCCCCACCCCCCGAACACGCTCACATGAGCACGCACACCAACCAGACCCTTCCTGAGATCTGACCTCTGAGAAACCTTACGTCTGTCTCTTTCCCTTTGTCTTAAAAATTCCTCTTCTATGATGATGTTTTTGATGCCATTTTGCTCCTTTTCTTCAGTAAACATGTTTGATATTTACGATTATAGACCAGAAGGGCTCAGGCATAAAGGGGCAGGGGCCATCCTTTAAATCTCCCTGAGGAGATTTAAGATGATGTTTTTGATTGAAATAGCTTTGAAACCAGTAAATATGACCTCCTAATGCTGCAAATTCAATGAATGACCATTTTCAGTTCTTTACAACCTATAAAATGTTTTAAAACTCTGTTTTGCTTAAAGGTGCAGTGTGTAAAATTGGGACTGTCAACATCTAACAGTCAATTCTGGAGTGTGATGCTCATTTCTCTGGTGATAACTGTGGGAACCAGTGAAGTTTAAAAATCAATACATGCTTAACTGTTATTTGGTTCCTTCTATGGTGCCAGAGAAAAAGGCAAAATGCAAAAATCCAAGATGGCAGCGTCCTTAGAGGGGACCCTCCCTATGTATAAATAAAAGGCTTATTCTGAGTTATTTTAAAACATAAATTTTAAAAAATGTGTTATCAGATGTCAACACTAATTTAGATCAATCTACTTATAAATGTTATGTTTCATTTTAACCAAGCTTGTTTTGCTAAATGCTACTAGGCTAAATATTACACACTGCACCTCTAATAATGTGGAACAGTGCATTTTGAGGTTTTTATTTAAAAAAATAATGGTTATCATTATGAAGTTTGTTCAGAAACGTTCGAATTATGCTCTAATGGCTGATGACTTGAAAAATATCCTGACTGTCATTTGCATTAATATTTAGGGAAATAAGAGACAAATGTCATTTGCTTAATAATGTGGAAAGCGGTGTAGGTGCTTTCAACCGTGAGCAGCTCCAGAAGAGAGGGAACGACTACAAGTTCACAGGGGAATAGTATATTAACAGCAGATTATTTTGCATTCTTGGGGTTGATTTGTCATTCATTTTGACATGATTCCATGATTTTATTTCTGCCTCTGCTATGGGTGAGATCAGTAAGTTAAGAGATTAATATTAGCTACAAAGGATGTTTGGTTTCATGTGAAACTCTTTAGTTTTCCTCCTCTAAAGGAATTTCTTCATCAATGGCCCACTGACCTCCAAATGATCTTTTGCTTGTGCCACAGGATGAGATGTGATGTTGCTATAGTGATGATGTACGTATGATGATGATGATGTCATTAGTCCATGCATTGTGTTGCATTTTGAAGTCAACCAAATTCTCAAGAAGAATCTGATTGGCTGTCAAATATACACCAGTCAATATAGGATTACTCCTCAGAAGGAATAAGAGGTGTGCCTGGATCTGGATAGGATGGCACCTGGGGTCACATCTGGACTACAGTCGTCTAACGAGTTATCTTGGTAAAAAGGTCATGGTGACAGAGCTGTATTGGCACCCCACATCAGAGGACTATTTGGACAAATAGTCTATTTCAAGAAGCCTCAAATATGTCAAACACCCCAAATTTAGTCTAAAGGTCTAGCACACTGAGTCTGTTAGGTTTGGATGCGTTTCTCTCAGTCTGAAATGATTAAAAAAATCCTGCCACAAAATCAAACGTTGCACACTGATTCCAATGCATTTTATCTGCTGTCACTGCAGACATTCATAGAATACAGCCAATGAAGCACAACTTTTGAATCCAGTCTTTTTGACGTGGCTGTGAGTACAGACTTTGGCAAACTACCGACTATGTTCCATGGATGATTTCCACATAATACACTGGCAAACTGTGATGTTTGAAGGTGAGGTTTCAGTGTAAGGGCAGTCGAGCAAGAAGGAGCAGCAGATGACTTGAACTCTTGCAAAAATGTGCAAAATTCGAACCTTTTCTAAAAAACATAATGAAGAATGAAAGTCTCTGTGTCAGTTTGCAAGCATGATTAGAATAACACAGACCATTTTTTAATGGGCAAAATTTTTGGATGCAAGAAAAAGCCTGACTGGGTGTGCATAGGCATTAAGCTTAAAACCAAGCGAGTAGCAGCCTTGCTAGCTTTTTTTTTTTTTTTTTTGTATTGTTTGGTATGCGGCATGAAAAAGGTCCAAGTATCTGAAAGGGGCGTATCACCACCTAGTAATGCAGAGCCAGTAATACTGATTTCACTAAAAGGATGGGGAAAGAAGCAATGGTCCAATCAAACGGCCTAACTGAGCTGTAAGTGTAGCTGAACTTAAACATGCAGGTAAAAGTACTAACTACCTAGAAAAAACTTCCTGACTCCTTGCTCTGAGTCTAGACTTGATCTGGATTGAATATCAGTTACCCAGAACCAAGGAGGGGAACCATGAAAACCTCCACATTTAATGTATGTTCCTTTTTTGTCTACATGTGAGCTAAATTAATGTTGAAGCAAATAAGTGACCAGAAATACGGTCTGTCTCCTCATGTAGAGACACATATAACTAGATATATATGCTAATACCACTTAGGCAAATGAAATCTTATAATTGGCCGTAACAGTTTAACCTTTGGACAGTGAATTACTGCATGTCTGTACTCCATATGCAAACCATTTACATAAGAGTGCATAATTTAGATGCTCTCTTTCATACCTTTCATGGGAATACTAAATCCTCCTCCTCCTCCGTACAGCTCTTGTTCATGGAGGTTTTATTTGCACACAGACACGAAACACTCACACACTCAGTGGACCGGCTGATTTTCTCCTCTTTATCCGTGCTGTGGCTGTGAAATCGATGTAGGTGGGCTATCTACGGCCCTGCAGGGGGGAGAACATCGTCAGAGAGAGGGCAGCAGGAGGACGGAAATGTGGAAAAATTATGATAATAATCACAGAAATGTAAAATTCTGTCAGTCAGAGCTGGAATCACAGAAAAGAGGGGAGAATGATGGGCCCCTGACAAACCCAGAGACTGGCCCCTGACAAAACCAGTAGGCCCCTGGCAAACCCAGAGACTGGCCCCTGACAAACCCAAAGACTGGCCCTTGATAAACCCAGAGACTGGACCCTGATAAACCCAGAGACTGGCCCCTGACAAACCCAGAGACTGGCCCCTGACAAACCCAGAGTATGGCCCCTGATAAGCCCAGAGAGTGGACCCTGACAAACCCAGAGACTAGCCCCTGATAAACCCCGAGACCGGCCCCTGATAAGCCCAGAGAATGGACCCTGATAAACCCAGAGACTGGCCCCTGACAAACCCAGAGACTAGCCCCTGATAAACCCAGAGACTGGCCCCTGACAAACCCAGAGACTGGCCCCTGACAAACCCAGAGACTGGCCCCTGATAAGCCCAGAGAATGGACCCTGACAAACCCAGAGAATGGACCCTGATAACCCAGAGACTGGCCCCTGATAAACCCAGAGAATGGCCCCTGACAGACCCAGAGAATGGACCCTGATAAACCCAGAGACTGGCCCCTGACAAACCCAGAGACTGGCCCCTGATAAACCCAGAGAATGGACCCTGATAAACCCAGAGAATGGACCCTGATAAACCCAGAGACTGGACCCTGATGAACCCAGAGAATGGACCCTGATAAACCCAGAGACTGGACCCTGATAAACCCAGAGACTGGCCCCTGACAAACCCAGAGAATGGGCCTCCTCTGCTGTGATTTATTGACATGCCAATGCCAGTAACTCATTCAATCCTTTTTTTTCTATCCATTATTGCCACATCCTGTTGCCACAATTTTTGCCCTTTTTCATCAGTGTTTCCGGGCTTTTGCCTTTCTAACCTAACTTTTGTCATTTCTTGCCTATTTGTCCCATGTATTCTACTTTTTGTCACTTCCTAACCAGTTTTTCAACTTTTTTTAATCAACTTTTATCCACTTCATTTTGCCACCTTACCCCATTTTTTTACACCTTTTTGCAGATTTCTGCATCATTTTGCAATGTTTTGCCTATTTTTGACACCTTTTGTTATTTCTTGCACATTCTTCCCATTTTTTCCATTTTTGCTGTTTTACTCAATTTTGCCACTTTTGCCAATCTATGCCACTTTCACCCATATTTTGCCACTTTCTGCCATTTTTACCACTTCTTTTTGCCACTTTTAACCCATTTCTGCAAAATTGTTTGCAACATTTTGCCTATTTAAAACACCTTTTTGCTAATTTTTGTCAATTTTGCCCATTTTTTTAACAATTTTTTGCAAATTTATGCTCATTTTTGCCAATCTTATGCCACTTTTTTTTTTTTTTTGCCATTTTTGAACTATCATTGCAACTTTACCCAATTTTTGCCACTTTTACCCCATTTTTGAATTTTTTTTAAACTCCGTGCCCATGTTTTCCTGTTATCAACCCTTGTTTCTACTCTTTGCTGTTTTTGGCAACATCCTCTTGTTCATTTTGCCACTCTTTGCTGCTTTTCGACTGTTTTCCTACCTTGTGTCACTTTTTATTGATTTGTGCCACTTTTTGATTATTTTAACCCTTCATGCCTTCATGTCTCTTTTTCAAATGATTTCATTCTTTTCCAAAAAGTTGTCTCAGTTTCTTCTACTCTATGCATCCTAACATTTGAGCACATTCTGGCCTAGCTATGAAGTCAGAAATTACTTCCCTAATCATTTAGTTCAGTGGGCTCATCCACATTGTTTATATCACCAATAAAAAGGTAATTTCGAAAAAGGCTATATTGTACTACAGCATAAATGAGTTTTTTTTGTTGTTGTTTTTGTTGCTTATAAGAGTGGCAGGAGTGTTTATTATTCAGGTTAAAATGAAATATCACAGCTCATCTGTATAATGGACCTCCATGGCCCCCAGTTTGGCAGGGCCCCAGGAAGCTCCCCCCTTTATCCCCCCTTACAGGCGGCCTTGCAGTGGTGGCTCAGGCATGATTTGTAATAAACTTGTTCACAAGAATTTCCCAGTTAGATAGACAACCAAAAAACATAAAGTCTTCAGCAAAAGTCATCTCCTGAGCAGAGGCAGAGAAACTTTTGGATAGCTTCAGAGGAAAAGTAGAAAATAAAACCTTAAAAGGGTGAATAAATGCTCTTTTCTTCCACTGGATTGTTTTCTCCTCTGTCCCTCCCTCTGAGCTCCAAAGGAGGATGAGCTGCTGGTTGGGGGGATAAAATAAAGTGTGCAGGGTTGAGTAAGGGTCTGTTAACCCCAAGGGAGCTTTCGAGCATCAGACCTGATTCCCAGGCTATCTCATTGTTCCCGCCCAGCTCTAATTTAAGAGGAAAGCGGCGTCAAAGTGCCCATAAATCCTACATGCGCCTAAAGAGTCCCAATCTAGATCTGTCACACCAGTCAGCTGCTAAACACTCATCGCCTTCTCTTTTTCATGTGATCACACACAGAAACATGCAGTGTTGTTTGTGATCTAGTTTTGTATGTCTACATGAGGCCGCTGGTGCTGAGGAGGCAGGTTTGCAGGATGAGCGCTAAATGCACAGATGTGAAAACACTCACACAGCGCAGCGGTAGCATATGCACGGGTTATGTACAGGCATTGTTCAGGGCTTTTTTCTCTGGGCAGCAGACGGCATGAAACACAGAAGATTAAAGAGGATGAGGAGAGACAGTAACACACGTGTAAGATCACAGGAGCTGCATTTAACTCAGTGTGTTTACATGCACACTGAAGTTGAGCTACAGTTAGGAAATCTAACTGCACTACTCTCCTTATCTTAGTTTACCTGTGTGAAGCAGGAGAATCGATTTATTGATGAGATTATGAACGCTCCCATGCAAGGTGGCGTTATACCCCTGTGAAGCTAGTTACCCTGGACAAAAAGATAGGCGGGTCTGGTTTGGCGGATGCTGGGGGAGCGTTACCTGCCTGACTGAACTGTGCCATCTGTGAAGTTTGGTGGAGGATGGATACGGTACAGGGCTGTTTCTCAGGGTTTGGGCTAGACCATTTATCTCCATTGAAGGCCAATCTTCAAGACTTTCTGGACAATGCTATGCTTCGAGCTTGGGGACGGCCCATTTCTATTCCAACATGACTGTGCCCAAGTGCACATAGAGGGACTATAAGGACATGGTTTGATGAATTTGGTGTGAAGGAACCTGCACAGAGCCCCGACTTCAACCCCACTGAGTGCCTTTGGGATAAACTGGAATGGAGATTGTGAGCCAGGCCTTCTCAGTCAACATCAGAGCTGACCTCATAAATGCCCTACAGCAGGGGTCATCAAGTACATCTGTACAAGGGCCAGATTTATTCTCCACAGAATACCTGGGGGCCACACTTTCAAATACACAAATATTAAAGAAATATTTTTGGTCTGATTGAAGTATTATTGTAGGAGTATTTGTATTTTCTTTCAAAACACAGGACATTTTTAGTCATTACCAGTGAGATCTATATCTATCCCCTATTTTTGAAACTTTTAACTCCTTTTTGATACTTTTTACCCATTTTTTTCCTCTTTCACCAATTTTGCAAGATTTTAAACCCTCTTAACCACTTTTCCTGCATGCTTTATCCACTCTTTTATCCATTTTTGCCACTTTTTAACCCCTTTTATTACATTTTTTCAACAATCAATGCAACTTTTAAATCAATGTTCACCACTTTTCAACCATTTTGCAACTTTGCCAGGTTATTTCTGCTGTCTTTGCCACTTTTAACCCATTTTTGATACTTTTCCACGTTTTAACCCCTTGTCATTAATTATTTGCACTATTTTTTACCACTTATAACCCATTTTTTTTATACTTTTTGTCACTTTTTTCCTCTTTCACCAATTTTGCAAGATTTTAAACCCTCTTAACCCCTGTCCCTGTATGTTTTACCCACTTGTATCCATTTTTGCCACTTTTTAACGCCTCTTCATTTTATTTTTGCCCTATATTTTGACTGTTTTAACCCATTTTTGTTACTTTTGCCCACTTTTTCCCCATTTTCATCACTTTTCTCCACCACTTTTCTAAGGGCCCATTTCACCAATTCTCACCCATTATTTCTGAACACTTTAGCCAACCTTACCCCTTTTTAAATATATAACAAGTATGTCTGAAAAGTACCTTTCTGTAAAAACAGATCGAACGTTAGGTCATTCTAAAACTATTTCAATACTGGGATGGATTTAACAGCTGCAAACATTTAAAGCTAAAGGATACTCTTAAAACCACAACATCTTCTTTTCCTCCTTTTCTGAATTTGATGATCTTTCAGCAGCCAGACAGGAAGCTTTCGGGTGCCTGATATGGCCGCCAGTTGATGATCACCGCTCTACAGAATGGATGGGCATAAATTCCCACAGAAACACTCCAAAATCTTGTTGAAAGCCTTCCAAGAAGAGTGGAGGCTGTTGTAGCAGCAAAAGGGGGGCAACTCCATATGAAAGTGCAATGCCATTACAGTCCCTGCTGGTTAAATGGTCAGGCCATTTGTCCATGTAGTTATGCCATCTACAAACACCTTTTTTGTGCAGTGGGGGGACCGTGGAAAACTTGTGGATGCTTGGACCTCAGTTTCATGGCCCTTAGATTAACTAATTCATCACTTATGGACATTATAAAGCACCAAAGCTAGGTAGATTTAAGAAAAGATGCATGGGCATGATGAAGAGGATAGATATGGCAATATCAACATAATAAAGACACAAGGAAGGGGCAACAAATAAGGTAAAGGTAGAAGAACAAGGCAAGTTTCACCATTCAGCATAAAATAATTCAAGGTGCTTTACAGAGTTAAAAACAACATTTATGACATTAAAAGTATTAAAAGACAGCAGAAAGGCATTAGAATGACATAAACTAACTCATACAAGAAAAGAAAAACCAGTGTATCACTTGCAAAGCTGAGAGAAGTTAGGGGCTTGTGGGAATTCACCTTTTTCAAAAGATCATGCAGATATAGAACGCCTCAGGTTCTCTGGTAGTTTGCACTGAAATTAATAGCAACTTCACCCTGCAAGGTCTGGTTCTGGGAACAGTTAGTAAACCAGGACGTCTCATCAGGGATCTGATGGGTGTTTTGAAAGGGAAACATGGGAGAAAAGGACAGATATAAAGAGCAAAGTTTAAGATATGAAGCTGATCAACCAAAAGAAAAAGACAGAAATGAAAGAAAAGGAAAGAACAATTAGGAATAATGAGCTGGTTTCTTAGTAAAAGTAGGCCCTGTAAAACACCAGTAGTACCAGTATTAGTACACGCTGTCCTTTGACTGTCTGACAAATCATATCTCTGACGTTTGTGTAGCTCCATCCTTTGCATAACAGTCCCACATCAGAAATAGAAGAACAAGGTTGAACATTTTGTCTTCAGGTCTTTTCAGTCCAATCCTAACACGCTGTCCAGACAGTCCTCTGGCTTCCTTCTTCTTTCTCTTCCTCTTCCTCTTGAACTTTCTCAACATTTCTGCTCTGGAGGAGCCAGCAGGGCATTTAAGTTCAGGCAAGGTTACAAAGAGACAATGCTCCGTCACTGAGGACTTCACCTGGTACGAGGCTCTCACTTAACCCCAATTAAACACAAGTGCCAAAAAGCTGTAGTTCCTGGAGTGACCACTAGAGGCTGGCCCTAAAGTCAGGTCAGTCCCTATACACCATGTTCCAAATTATTATGCACATATTTTTCTCTGATTTTCCTAAAGAGTCGATGCAAATTACAGTCAGTATAAATTTCATGTCATGAACCATTAGAGCATCATTCAAATTTCACTGAACAAACCTCCCAATGATAACTATTTTTTTAAATAAAAAACTCAAATGCAATGTTACAAATGATTATGCAAAACAGTTTCGAAACATTTTATAGGTTGTAAAGAACTGAAAATGGGCATATGTTGAAATTGCAGCATTAGGAGGTCATATTTACTGAAATCAAAGCTATTTTAATCAAAAACATCTTAACAGGCCAAGTTACATGTTAACATAGGAGCCCTTCTTTGGTATCACCTTCACTATTCTTGCATCCATTGAACTTGTGAGTTTTTGGAGAGTTTCTGCTTGAATTTCTTTGCAGGATGTCAGAATATCCTCCCAGAGCTGCTGTTTTGATGTGAACTGCCTCCCATCCTCATAGATCTTTAGCTTGAAGATGCTCCAAAGGTTCTCAGTAGGGTTGAGGTCAGGGGAGGATGGGGGCCACTCCATGAGTTTCTCTCCTTTTATGCCAATAGCAGCCAATGACACAGAGGGATTCTTTGCAGCATGAGATGGTGCATTGTCAAGCATGAAGGAAATTTTGCTACAGAAGGCACCGCTCTTCTTTTTGTACCATTGAAGAAAGAGGTCAGTCAGAGCCTACCAGCTTTCTCCCTATGATTCTGGCCAAAAATATGACTCCGCCCCCTCCTTGCTGATGTCACAGCCTTGTTGGGACATGGTGGCCATCCACCAACCATCCACTACTCCTCCATCTGGACCATCCAGGGTTGCACGGCACTCATCAGTAAACAGGACTGTTTGAAAATGAGTCTTCATGTATTTCTGGGCCCACTGTGACCGTTTCTGCTTGTGAGCAGTGGTTAGGGGCGGCTGAATAGTAGATTTATCTCTATTCATGACAACTTTTCAGAAGGATATTCTGTAAATAAATCAGGCACAGTAGAATAGTATCCTAATACAGTTCCTGCTGTTTTTGTATATTTTATGCTAAAATGCCTGTAGAATCTCAACCCTCTGAAGCACAATCAAGTTATAGACATCTATGTTTCCATGACAACCTGGACTATCATAATACGTGTGCTGTAAAGATGTCAGATGAAAGTGTCAAAAGTTATATGAACAAAAAGGCAAAGTTAAAGGACAAAACAGGAATTTAATCTCATAGAACTTCATACAAATGACACCCAGATCAACTATGAACAAGCCATTTCACATCTTTATTTAATTCCTACAGGCCTTGTCCATCAGGAGAATGAATAACAACTTTCTAATAAACTATTGCTATCATTTGTCTCCATAAAATTAATTCACACATTGAGCTAATTTGCAATTCCAGTAAGTAAAATGCTCATTAATCCCACTTTATGTGTCCTCTTTCCATTAACTGGGTCATATAGAGAACTGTTTTGTCTTAACTTTCCAACTGCAGATAACCACCTGCCTCTTTGGCTAGCCCTAACTGGTCGCTGTCACCATTGAAGATAAAGTTGGAGCATCGTCACTGGCCAACAGGCTAACAGGAAGTTAGTTTATATCCCAAAAAGGTAATAAATAGTCATAATATCATGGATTTAGTGATGTGGATTTCTAGTATCAAAGCTTTGAATAATCACCATACTTTGCACCTGGATTAAAAATTTCCTGGAGGAGGTAAAGATGCCTAAATCCATCTGTAGATCGGCAAAATGGTCTGCTTCCAATCACAGTTTATTCTATAGAGATATATCGAATGGTTCCTGAGATATTGTAAACAACATATGGGCTGCCACCTAGGACCACCTTCGATCCTGTTGGGTTCAGCATGTCCTTCAGCTTCAATCATCTGGTGTTTGCCAACTTTTTTCTACTCTCCAGCTTCCCCATTTCATTTAAATATAGTCACTACTTTCAAAAACAAAAGCTTCAGGGTGAAAGTAGAAGATAATAGAAAAATCCAGTGGGTGATGACACTCTGGCCTCTTTCATTATTCATTGATCCTCCACACACCTTCAAAGAGAGTTTGTTATGATGACCTGCAGGTCTTCAGGCCTCTTCTTTAACTTCATTAAGAGTCTCTCTGTAGACACACGTAAACAGATAAACACAGGCACACGTCCACATGCTCAGCTGTGTATAGAGACATCCTCGTGTCGATCAATAACGCTCATAGATTGTCAATTACGCTCTGGACGGGGAATGAATGGGATTTGCATATATATAGAGCTGGGTTTACCCATGCGCTCACAGGACGTCCTGAAACTGCTGCCCTCAGCACGATGACCCATCGGGGGGAGGAAGGGGAGAGGGGGTGACAGGATGTAAAACAGCAGAGGCCGAAATATGGAAGAAGACACCTGAGATATTCAGAGGAATCCATAATGTGGGCCATCATCTGTGGGGAGAGTCATGCAGCTACTGGAGGCTGCTGTTCACTTTGCATGCTTTTTTACATTAAATTTTAGCAGATTTTCATCATAAAACACAATAACCACCTCACACCTGACAATCCTGAACCACAGCTGTCACTTAAACAGTAAAGTCTGTTAAACTGCATCATAGACATGTCAGACACTGCATTGCACTGAATCCTATGCTAACTTTTCATACTCCATTTAAAATTTAACTCTGCCCTGTAAATTTCAGGCTCCTCATGTTAGTTCTATGACATGCAGAGCTTTCAATTTGACTGTGGACAAATGGAAGTGTGATGCTTTATATTGACGAGCCAGAAAAGTTTTGTCTCTGTGTTGACATAAGTCAGAGAACGGGCTCCATTTCAAACACAGATAGGGATATCATTAATGCACAACTATCTCCGCTTTGTAGAACATGTGACAAGCTCTGCTGAGAAAAGTGAAAGAAAATCAAAGAATTGTTTCTGTCAGACACTCCTGATGCTTTGTCATCCACATCTTTCCTTCTTCCTTGCCAATCTCAATGTGAGCAACAGAGGGGAAAACAGGGTGATGGGGGAGTAATGTTGCACTACAGTGTGCTGGATCAAGCTGCACATGCTGTCAGCATACTAGAGTAGGAACCAACATAATCAGGCTGATTTTGATTTTATGTCCTATGTAGCTAAGACACGGTTACTCTTGATTGCAGTGTTCTGCACAGTGTAGACTAGAACGGAAATAAGAAGGTATAGATGTTATCATTTAACCCTTTATGACCTACCACAGAAGGCAACAACTAAGATAAAATGAAATTGTGCTAAATTTGCGAAAGACAGCATGTTTATAAAAAAAAAAAACATTAAATCTCTAAGTGTGTCAGATACTTTTGAGCATACATACAGTATGTTTGCAGAAGACCATGCTGAAACAATAACAAGTACAACTCGAGACCTGCAAAGAAAACAATGCAATAGGTTTGTGCAGATAAATGTCATCATACGTCATCACGTAAAGTAGGAAGCGCTGTGAAAGGCAGCTGTCCGGTTTATATTATAATCTATTGTTTTTAAAGTGTTTACTTTAACTACATTCTGCAAAAGAAGGAAGGACATTTCTGGAAGGAAACAGTTCTTTTGGACTCATAAAATGTGTGACATCTTAGTGTCACTCCTCTGGTTTTATATGCAAAAAGAATTATTGCTCTTTGGTTACAATTCTAGCCATGGTTTAAAACAGAAATGCAATGGGAGTGCTGGCGCTCCTGCAGGTACCCCCCGGGGTATAAGCAGCAGTCCTTTTCTGGAATCTTGCGAAGGGAAACTTGCTTTACATATCGATTTTTTTTTGCAAACTCCAAGCGGGCTTTTAGAGCATTGAGGAGGGACTTCCGTCTGGCCGCTCTGCAATAAAGCCCAGATCAGTGGAGGTCTGCAGTGATGGTTGTCCTTCTGGAACTTTGTCCCATCTCCACACAGGATCTCTGGAGCTCAGTCAGAGTGACTGAGCTCAGTCAGAGCTCAGTCACTCTGACTGAGCTCCAGAGATCCTGTGTGGATCTCACAGGATCTCTGGAGCTCAGTCAGAGTGACCATCGGGTTCTTGGTCACCTCTCTCACTCAGGCCTTTCTCCCCTGATCGCTCAGTTTGGCTGAGCCACCAGCTCCTGGAAGAGTCATGGCTGTGCCAAACTTCTTCCATTAGAAGAACCTTCAGTGCAGCAGATTTTTTTTTTTTTGTAGCATTCCCCAGATCT